>NW_028244864.1:0-103399 GCF_964263255.1 Lissotriton vulgaris
GGTAGCCATCTAGCCTGGGTGGCCTGTATGGGGGAGGGAGGCCCACACTTCTACTCCCACCATGCCCTCTGTCTCATACCTGAGCAGGATAGAGCCCTCCCCCTCCCAGGAGCACTTGGAAGCTATTGCATTGTTCACCAAACAAACTTACAGGTAGGTAGCCATCTTCACTTGGCTTGCTGCTTTGTGGGTGGGAGACCTGCATCACTACACACAGCACCAATTGCATGCAATGCATCAATACCTGACATGTACGAGCAATTGATGTACCTCTGCACCATGTAATGAGGCACAGTATTGCACTTAATAAAAATAGCGAAGATCTCTCAATTGTGTAGTGTACAGACAGTGGATGACACGCAGCTAACAGAATACTTGCACAGTGCCCAACACTGACCATTCCCAATCTAATCCACAGGTGACAAAGAACTCACTGCTGAGGACAACAACAACAACCAGCAGAGCCAGTTTCCACCCCTGTCCATGGACTCTCGGATGTAGACTCCCAGGATACTTTGGACGATGAGCTCCAGGCCAGCCCATCTGGTGTGCCAGGGAGCAACAGGTCCCAGGCCCCCATCCTCCACATCTGCTGCAACAACAATTACACAGCAGACCCCGACAGTCATGGCCTGTGCATCAACTGCTGCCACCACCACCACCAGTGCCACCTGCAGCACCCTCCCTGTCCCAGGGGATGACCAGCCCACACCAACAACTGTGGTCGACAGGGAGAGTGTGCGGGGACCCACAGTGGTGAGGCAATAGGCCCATGGCAGCAGGGCAGGGGGAGGGCCAGGGTCACCCCCAGACCTCAGGAGGTTGGCACACCATCCCTGGACCACTTCGAAAGAGTCATTGGGGCCTACAAACAGGTCCAGGGACAAAGTGGCCAGTCTGACGAACTATTACGTGAGCTCATCCTGCTGATGAGGTCCATCGACACACGCATTGGACAAATGGTGGACCTCATGAGCCAGCAAGTGGCGTTACTGAGGGACAGGCCTGCATCCCAAACAACACATCTGCCCCCCTCTGTTGTGCTGCAGGATGACAGTGCACTATCCTCCCCTGTGGCCACAGAGAGGCATGAGTCCTCAGACGCCTCTGGCACCACAGCAGGGCCCCTCCCCAGCCAAGCGACCAAGGGGCCATCCGAAGAAGAGCCTGGGAGTGTCTGGAGGCAAAGCACCAGCCAAACGCCAGTCACAGAGCCAGCCCTGATGCCAACCCTCTTCCCCACTGCATTGACTGTTTGGACTGTCCTTCCCCACACTGCCTTGTCAATGGCACCTGTCTGTTGGACTGGGTCACCACATCTATGTGGTGTCTAGTCTTATATCTCTTTTACCATGACTGTCAACTCACTGCTCCATCACCACCTTCATGTAAATCTGCACGCACCCCTCACATGTCAACTTTGTAAATAAAATACCTTATACTTTTCAATTGGTGCAGCTCTGTCTTTAGTGCAATATTTACAGTGTTCAAAATGTCCATGATGTATCCAAAAGATGTACAGTAGGTAGGCCTGGATATTTTTGAGGCACCTAGGGAGACACAACAGAACAACAGTCACTGGCGTGAGTGTGGCATCACAGACAAAACACTACACCAACCATCTACATAAGTCAACAGGCAGACAACACAATGTGCAACAAGTGTCAGCAAACAGAGTTCTGTATACGTTCACAGGTGAACTGTCACTGCCACGTTTCCACACACAGGTGACTCTACATGTGCCTGTCTGTACCATCCGCACATAGCCCTTCACGACAGCAATCACACCACGCAATGTACAATTTGTACCTCGTGACCCACCTTCAAGTGAAGTAGCGGGTGATGAACTGTTGATGCATGTCATCTCCCCCCTCCTCTCTACTGTTCTCATCACTTTCCTCAGGTCCCTGAACAGGTGGGGACCTTGGGTCCTCATCATCATCCAGGAGCAGGGGAATCCCCTTGTCAATGGCCATGTTGTGGAGAATACAGCATACCACAATGATATTGCACACCTTCCCAGGTGAGTACGACAGTGCAACTCCAGTCCTGTCAAGGCAGCGGAATCTTGACTTGAGAAGGCCAAAAGTCCGCTCAATGACACAACAGGTCCTGCTATGGGCCTCAATGTACCTGATGTCAGCCGGGGTCCTGGGATTCCGTAGTGGACTCAGCAGCCATGTACGGCTGGGATATTCAGAGTCACCTGTGAATGACAAACACACATTGCAAAGTTGCACAGGCATAGGGCAGCAGGTCACACACACAGCATGCCATTTCACTAGGCATACTCGCCCTCAATCCAAGCACGCTCTGGAAGCAGATTTGCAATCATCCGGGGCACAAGGCTGTCCCTCAGGATGTAGGAGTCATGGGCTGAGCCGGGGAATCTGGCACACACATGCAAAATGGTCATGTCCGCAAAGGCACACCACCTGGAAATTGATAGAGTGATAATGTTTTCGATTCCTAAAAATGTGCTCACTCACCTGTGGTGGCAGCAGCAACATGGGGGATGTTCCCAAGCGGATAGAAGTCACCCTTCACAACAGCCAATTCTGCTCCCCTGGGGAAATGTATGTATCTATCCTTATAGATCATCATGGCTGCAAGTACATCCCTCAGCACCAGGCTGAACATGGGTTGCGACATCCCTGCAGCGCTGGCCACAGTCTCCTGGAAGGGACCAGTTGCAAAAAAATGGAGGGCTGCCATCACTTTTGTACATTGGTGTGAAAGCTGTTGGGTAGTGGCTTCGTGGCTGCAGGTGGGGCTCTAGCAGATCAAAAAGGGTCTTCAGGGTGGGTCTGTTGAGGTGGAATTTGTGAATGATCGCAACATCCTCCATGTCCTCCAGCAGCGTCAAGTGACGTGGGAGATTAGGCCTCTGCCTAGTTGAGAAGAAAATGGACATATGTCAATGACAACCTTCATGAGATGCCCACAGCACATCCTGTCAAGGATGTCACCGAAAAACAAAGACTGCCATGTGGAATGCGTGACACTCCAGATTACATGGGTGTACATTTGAGACACACAGAGGGCACACCTCTCCATTTACCATATTCAAGTGCCTCAAACAACACATAGGTCAATGTGAATACACACATACTGAACCCCACATTTCACTTGTGCACGCCTTGTAGCGGACCATCCAGCCAATGTGTGTAAAAATAACATGACTGTCTCACACTCATCTGCTGTACCTCTCACACCTCAATGCAGCATGTAAACTTTGCACACATCCACAACACAGTGATCACAGTAGGCATTTATGTGCATGATCACATATGAAAGCACAAGTAAGTAACAACACCATACAGTGAGACAAGCCTTGCCAAGGTCAGCAATGACCCACAACACATTGATTGGTTACACATTGTTGAGTCCACTACAACACTGTCATGCTTCATCAGCCATCAAATGCATAATTGACATGGCAGGGACCACAGACCAATGTACGTCACACATATCCAACCATGTCACGTGCGTCCACCTGTGGATTTGATGGAATGATGGCATTGTGTGCACAATGATGTGCCCTTAACCATGTTGCCTCTGTGTACTTTAGAAGTGTTCACGATGGACATTTCCATTGCATGTGTCCCAAATCGCGGTAGCTACTGCCTGACTCCGACGATGTGACACCAGCACCACCCCCTACACAAGTGCGGTAGTCGTTGGCATGGAGACATGGGTAGATGGCGGGGGGCATGCTCCGCCACCCAAATCGCGGTAGCTATCACCTGGCCACGGCGATGTGACACCGCCATGGGGCATTGCCTACAGCCAATGGGAGCGATGATTGTGGTGCCAGGATGCAGTTTTGAAAATCACAGAAGGCGTACTCTGCCACCGCGGAGGCGGTCATTGGATGGGTTTTGAAAGATGCACCATGGCGGCAGCGCACACCGGGCCACTGCGGTGCATCCCCCCCATGGAATATTGCTACAGCCAATTGGAGCGATGATTGCGGTGGCAGGATGCAGTTTTGAAAATCACAGAAGGCGTGCTCCGCCACCACGGAGGCGGTCATTGGATGGGTTTGATAAAGGCAGACGTGGACAACCAATTGTTGCAGCGTGGCACCTAAGAAACGATCCCAGGGGGCTATAAATCTGTGGGAGTGAGCCTCACATTTCCACTGCTCACAGAGCCTGCTGCCTTGGACCCTCTCCTGCTGCTGCCTCCAAAGAGTGTGGCATGGGACCCTCTCCTGCTGCTGCCTCCAGGGCGTGCTGCCTGGGACCCCTCACCACCCACTTCCACCACAGGTGTTCCATGTCCACAGGGATGGCAAGGACATAGAAGGTCTGTGCCAGTCCATTAACAAGCGAGGAGCTGGAGGTCCTTGTGGACAAGGTGCTGGCATAGTACCCAAGGCTGTATGGTGCACCCAATGTTGTGGTAAGTCATCGTAATGGGAGGAGTATGGAAGGGGGGTCAAAGATGTAGTTGTACTGCTGCAGTATATGCCTGAGTGTGTGGGGTTGTGTCATGAACTGACAAACATGTTGTCTCCAGGGCGAGGGAGTGTGTGTGTCCTAATGTCACGGTTTACCCTGCCTGCAGTTGTATGTCTCAGTGGAGTGTGTTACATTGTCAGCCATACAGAGCCACAGAATGTTGGACATGCAGGTGCCAGGACAGTAATTGCTTGGGTGATTGTCTCTGTGTGCCCCTGTTGTCCGACTCAGTGTGAATCCAGAGACTATGCCCAGTGCCCACCCATCAAGACGAGATGACATCACTGTACTTACTGTGTCCTTACTCTTGTTCATTCACACTGAAATAAAGCTATGCACCATCTCAGCCATGTATAATTGCACATGACCACAGATGGCTATTTTGTTGGTGAGTCCATGTAACCCGATGCCACACACATTACATACACATATGTTCACAGGACATGATCATTGAATGCTGCCCAGTCATGCGCATAGTGATTCTACACACAGACACAGGTAGATATGTGATGTATGTTGTGGCCACACGTGCATAGGACTGGAGATATGTGCAAGCCACTGAGGGGGTTCAGTGCAGTCATCCTGCATGTGTGTGAGATTATCAGGGACCCTGAACACCCTCATAAATGCATACAATCACATCTGTTTGGCCCCTGCAGAGTGCCCTTGTGAGGTGTACCCCAGTTTGGGATGGAAGAAGATTACAATTGGTAATGAGTCTGTGTCTTGCTACTGTACTGATAGTTGTTGATCCATGACACTGTGTCACTGACCTGGGGGTATCCAACTGATGACGCACTCACTGCCACAAGAGGTGGCTAAGAACGTGGCAGAGATGACATTGAGGCTTCTACCACGCACTGGGCATTTGGCACGGCGCAACATGACACCAATGATGGGCCGCATATTGGCAGTGACTCATCCTGAGCTGGATGAAGTCTGAAGGAGCACCGACAGCAAGGGAGGGGTAAGTATTTGGCGAGGGTGACTTTGCCTGGGAGCGGATGCATGTGTACAGGGCCTGTGGCAGCGGTGGCCACAGAGGAAGGAGGTGGTCCTGCGTTTGATGTGACCTCTGACCCTACTTGCAGGCAGGTCGCTCGCCACACTGCTGCACAGCTCTTCCTGCATTGATTTTGCCTAATCTTGTATTTTTCTCCTGTGCCTAACTTGCTTTCTTGCCCAGACTTGTTTTTATTCCTCTGTGCCTGTACTTGCTATCTTGCCCAGGCTTTTTTTTATTCCCCTATGCCTGTACTTGCTTTCTTGCCCAGACTTGTTTTCATTCCCCTGTGCCTGTACTTGCTTTCTTGCCCAGACTTGTTTTTACTACCCTATGCCTGTACTTGCTTTCTTGCCCAGACTTGTTTTTATTCCCTTATACCTGTGCTTTTTTTCTTGTCTAAACTTGTTTTTCCTTCCTGTGCCCAGTTCTCCTGCGGCCCGTCCGTTTTTCCCGCCCCTGCATCCCTGCGGCCCGCCCCCTTTCAATCCCATTCGCCTCCCTGCTCCCGCCTCCCAGCTGCTCCTCCCTCCCACATCCCCTCATATGTAGGCCATGCAGCGGCCACGCTGCTGGCGTGCTGAAGGTTCGGCTAAGGCATGCTCGTCTGCGCCCGTCCGCACCTGAACCGCGCCCAGTGCCAGGACCCATGGACTCCATGAACGCCTTGATGCCCAACACCGCTACGATGCCAGAATCCTCCATACACTCAACACCAGACGATCACACACCTGCTTCCTGGCCGCCCTGAAGCGCACCCACATAGCTTTCACCTGCTGGAACTGTAGCTTCACAAGCATCTGCCCCACAATGCTTCCGACCAGGAGAAAACTCATCCACCTCAGATACATCCTTCTCGACACCCGCTCCGCCCGCAAACACGCATTTAACTCAGGGACCTACTCGACTCAACCTCCCCAGACGTCACCTTCCTGACGGAGACCTGGCTGAACCCCACCTCGGCACCCAACGTAGCCATAGCCGTCCCAGAAGTCTACAAGATCACCCACAGGGACCTCCCCAAAGGAGCAGGAGGAAGAATCGCCATCATCCACAGGAACACTCTTAGAGTCTTGACTAAATCCGACGACACCCTCATCACCGCCGAACACCTGCACTTCCAGATCCACACCGACCCTAACACCTTCCTCTGAGGAACCCTCATCTACAGACCCCCTGGACCCGAATCACAATTCAGCGACTTCATCGCCGACTTCATCAGCACACACGCCCTCGCCTCCACGGACTACATCCTCCTCGGGGACCTGAACTTCCACCTTGACAACAACAACACCAACTCCACCACCCTTCAGAAAACTCCTCAAGACCTGGCTTTTAGAGCAGTAGCAGCATTCCCCACCCCAGCGCCTTGAGACCCTCACGGGTGAGTAGTGCGCTTTACCAATGATATGATTGATTGATTGATTGATGTTCATGGGGTGGTGCTGTGCTGTGTCATGTGAGTGGCTGCTGGGATGGGTGCCAGTGTCATGCATTGGCCCACACTGCCCTTACATGGGTGAGCCTCCCTGATGTGCTTTCCCATTGCCAGATGTGTTAGCATCTACATTGTCATTCAGCATTGGGATGGCGTGGGGAATCTATTAGGGGGTGAACAGCAGTGTCCACTATCTGAGTGTGACTGCATGTATGCCTACTTTGCATGCACCATGATCGGTGAGGCACACACATCAGGCAAGAATGTGCCCCAGAGTACCACATGGTTTTTGGTATGGCCTACTTGCCAATGTGAACTGTCATATCCTAATAGGTGTGTGTGCTGTCCCCTTCCTTTCCCTCAAGGTCTGTCAGCGGTAATAAGTGGTGTCCCCACATCATGTCCCTAGGTGTGAGCAGAGCAAGTTGTATGTCTGGCATACTTCATCCACGGGCAGGGTGTTGTGCTGTGTGGCCTCAACATGGCAGATATTCAGGGTTACAGGCACTGTTGTGGTCTATGTAATGTGTAGTTGCAATGTGATTGCAGGATCAGGTGGTCACCATGTAGATTTGGGCATCACCTGTACTGCATTTATTGGTTTACTTTGTCCTGATAATGACACTAACACAACCCTGCATCTCTCTCTCATGCAGAATCGACAGTGGATATGGAGGAACGGGAGCCGGAAACCAGTGGTGGTGAGTATGCAGGAGGAATCCCTGCCTGAGACATAGAGTACAACATTATCTGATGCCAGCGGTGATGCATCCATGTTGGAAGGCACAGGGAATGGGGACTCTGCATCATCTACTACCGCACAGTGGCCAGTGCCCACCCTCCCATCCACTTCCTCTGATGCTGCCCGTCTCCGTGTCAGTAAGAAGGGACGAGCTAGATTCACACCCTGCACCGCTGAGCCTCCACCTGTCCCTTCTTCTGCCCTCAGTGCTGAGTCTGTAGAGCTCCTGCGCCAGCTTTGTGTGGGCCAGACAACGCTGCTCAATGCTTTCAGTTTGATCATGACAAAAAATTTGGCAAGGTGGTTGCCTACATGGAGGGCATACACTCTGACGTGGGTGGGCTGCACCGTACAGTCCAGGCTTTGTCGTCCACAGTGATGTCTGCCCTTCAACAGGCACATACTCCCATTCCTGCTCCATTCCCTTTGTCCACCCCCTAGTCAGTGGCCACATCAGATGATAGTGACCACGGTTCAAAGTCACGATACAGCACAAGAAGCACCCAGCAGAAGCAACCCAAGCGGTCCCGCCCACAGACATTATCCCCCAGGAGAGCAGAACCAGTCCAGAATGCAAAGGCAAGAGCCCGTCAGGGAAGAGCAATGCAGAAAAAGAAAGGAGCAGGCATCAGGCTCCCATGCCTCAGAGGCATCACCAGCGAAGGACTCTCCAGGCCCTCAAACTTCACGCAGAGCTAGGCGTGCAGTGTCGATGCCCACTGAGGGGGTGTTGTCTGGCAAGGGTACACCTAGGAAGGGCTCAGGGACACATTCCCCTGCCATATCAACTCCAATTCCAAGCCCAGTGAAGAAGGTGAAGGAGGGCACTGTGGGGGCTACCCCTGACAAACAGGCAAAGGAGTGCACTGTAGGGGGGACTCCTGGCAAACAGGGGATGGTGGTCCAGAGGCGTATCCAGACAAAGCGTCCCGCAGGATCCAGCACGTCACCAGAGGGAGTGCCAGTGTCTGCACCTGAAGCAGTTCTGTTGGTGTGTGTGCCTGTTGTGTCCACACCAGTTCTCATTAACCCCGGTACCGGAAAGCCATTTTGCATTCCCAAGAAGTGGAAAGGCACCCCTCCAACCTCTCCCACCCACACTGTGTCACCGGTCAGCATGACTCCGCCTCCACGTGCCACTACACCACCTGGTCCAAATAGCTCTCCAGCTTGCCAAGCCACTGATAGGCCTACATCACCTGGGCCTCTGTCTCCACAGTCAAGTGGTCCTTCTGTCCCACACACACAGCTCCAAGTCCGCCTGACAGCCAAACAGTTTGAAATTCTGGGGGTGGAGGGTAGCGACCACTATCCACTGCAGGTTGAACTTCAGGTAAATGGCCCCCCGCAAAGACAAAAAGTGCTATTAGTAGATGTAGAATACCCCAAGCGGTTAACAACACAAATCACCGAGGAATATATACAGAAACTAAGCGCATATCAGCTAACTGTGAATTTGGGTAACCCTGTACCAGAAGAGAGCATAGCCTGGTACGAGGGTATAATAAGGCAATTGGTGGAATGCCTCCGGATTAAGTAAAGTGTAATAACCATAAAACTGTAAACAATGTGACAATACACCCTAATAATACCAAACATTAGTTTGATGCTGAATGCCGGAAACTAAAGGCTGGTATTAAGAAACAAGAAAGACGCCTCAGAGGTAACTACAGTGAGGAAGTGGTATCAGAACTCAGAAAAATGAAGTTAAAATATAAGACAGGTATTAGAGATAAAAAATGGAGTTTTAAGGACAAATGTTGGGGTAACTTAATCGTGGTAATTGAAGATAAAAATGTGAACGGCTTTTGGAGGTTAATATGAAATGAAAAATTATATTTGTATAGCGCGTAACTACCCGGAGGCCTCGCAGCGCTTTAACTGATTACTGTGGCGAGGTACAAGGTGGGTTAACATGCCTTTGCAAACAGGTGGGTTTTCAAAGCTTTCCTGAATGCCATCCGGTTGTTATTCTCTCTGAGATCCAGGGGGAGAGGATTCCAAATTCTCACAGCAGTGTGCGAGAATGAACGGCCGCCCTATCGGGCTTTGTTGATTTTAGTTGTGGTGGCTAGATGCAGTGCACTGGAGCGGAGGGCTCTGGAAGGAGTATAGGGCACCACTAGGGGGAACAAGATGGCAGGACCTGTTCGATGAAAGGATTTATGCACAATGCACATTGCCTTAAATTGTACTCTTGCAGCCACTGGGAGCCAGTGTAGGGTTTTTAGGGCCTTCTTGGCTGACTGCCAACGAGGAATGTTAAATAGTAATCGAGCAGCGCAGTTTTGAGTGACCTGGAGTCTGTTGGTCATTGTTGCCGGGGCTCCCAGATATAAAGCATTTCCGTAATCCACGCGGGAGAGTATCAGGGCCTGAACCATGATTTTCCTCACCTGGAATGGAAGCAAAGGGAGCACCTTCCGGAGCATTCTCATTAGCCCGCCACACGTGGATGCCGTTCTGGTGGCCTAGACAGAGAAGTCTAGCGCTTTATCGAGCCAAATTCCAAGGCTCTTTATCTGAGGTTTAGGGGGAGGAGGAGAGCCTAGACATGTGGGCGAGATGGAAGCCAGAGTGGTCGGTGCAGGTTTGCCCAGTAGCATAATCTCCGTCTTCTCCCCGTTTAGTCTGAGACAAGAGGATTGCATCCACTTGGCTACTGCCTCTAGACAGGGGCCCAGTGTGTTGGACGACCCCTCAGTGTGGTCCAAAGAGACCACCAATTGGGTGTCGTCCGCGTAGGTGACAATACGCACACCGAAGGGATGGACTATCTCTGCTAGGGGTCTCATGTAGACATTAAAAAGTGTGGGGCTTAGGGCAGAGCCCTGGGGAACCCCACAACTGAGGAGGAGACTACCTCACCCTCGAACACCTGGAATAAGCGCTCATCCAGGAAGAAGGTCAGCCATGCAAGGTGAAGGACTGGGTTCTTTAAGACCCAGCGGTGCCAGGGCACAACACCTGAAACCTTCGTGGGTAACCTGCTCCGGCGTACGAATCACAGAGACACGGGACACTTCCTTCGGCGTCAAAGATTCAAGGTTTATTTGCTGCAGGGAACACAGATGTCACGACAAGTACACCACGTGCAACTTGGGGAGACTGCTTCAAATTGGTTCTGGGGGTCGCTCCTTTTATACAGTTTTTACCCATAGGACAACATGGGACACAAAAGTTTACAACCCAGTTCTCATCATTATCCCCCAGAGGGGTCGCTTTGGTCACTTTGATACACATGAGGTCCGGAACATAAGTGCGGAAACATTTGGCGGTTCCCAACTGTAAAAACCCATCTTCCCACCATTTAGCGAATTCCAATCAGCAGTAAAACAGATCGAAATAGGAACAAAGACAGGTGCAGAGGAAGACGGAGACAGTGGGGAGATCGGAAAGGGTGTAAAAGGGGAGGTAACGGGAAACACGAGATACAGGCATCAAAGGGACGTGCCTAATGAGATGCGCGGCTGAGACAATAAGTCCGTGCGGCTAGATGAGCCTCGAGCGGCGCCATCTGCCTTACAGTAGCATCCCCCTCGTCATAAAGACACTTACAAAGAACATGTGTCTTCCGCAAATATCTTGGGAGTCCCAGGGTCGCGAAGCGGACAGCGTCCGTTCGCTGACTACTTGAGGGCAAGAGACAAAATGGATGCCGTATCTAAGATGGAACCCGTGGGTACAGATGAAACACCCACATAACAAACGAACGGTTTAAGTTAGCACAGCGAAACTGCGCACACTTACTAAACTCGTCATTTGCGGTTCATAGATACTAAACTCGACTATATTCGTGCGAGTCGAAAACACCACTTACAATTTGTCACGGAACCTCAGACGCTCCTTTTGCCCTCATGTAGGCAAGCACTAGTCGGAATCATATTCGATATTCATCAAACCATCGAGATGTTGCTGTAGCATAGCTCTGTCCAACCGAGTCCCCTTGGTAACAGGTGGTTGTCTTATACACGTTGTAGCACAGAGGCCACATAAGGCAGGACCACACTGCACACAAAGGCAACACGTGAACAGGAACACTACAACAACTCCGATGATCATCAGAATCTTCCAACCCCAAGTCGACATCAGGCCCCAAAACCATCCAAGTAGCGTCCAATCCCCTACATCCACGTGTATGGATTCGGAGATCTTATGCAACCTCGAGATGGCTTGATAGACAGTAGGAGCATTATCTGGAATGAAAATGCAGCAGCTCGAATGGATCACCTTACATACCCCACCTCGATCTGCTAAGATGACATCTAAAACCATACGGTTTTGCAACGTCATAAGTCTCTCCGCCTGAAGTTCTGTGGTGATATTACCAAGGGCACTGGCAGTAATATTAGCTGTCGATTCTACCACTCGAGTCAACTGTCTCAGGTTCCTACTATTAACCATAGGTCCCCAAAACGGGAGGAAACCCTTGAAAAAGTCTCCTGCCTCTTGACCGGCAGTATCCTCTTCGCTAATTACGCCTCGCACAACTCTAGTCTTATGATAATCGGCATCTACGGTAAACGTCGGAGGCAACAGATTTGCAATGAAACATGAGCCCATGAAGTCAGCGGGCAACCATGTGTATGCACGATCATAACAGATAAAGTATGTACCCTTGGCAGCCAGAAACACAGGGGACGAGGACATCGGCAGAATGTAATTTTCAGTGCAAGCACTTGCTCCAAGTCGGGCTTGCGATCTTCGGCCACGACCCATGAGACAAAAATTACCAGTGTGGGGTACGACCCATATCGGAGGCGAGCTTTTAAGCTGCTTTTCGCTAGTGAACACACTATATTCACCTCTACTTAGGACCCTATAGGCCTGTACCTCTTCTTCGGGAATAAGCGAAGGATCATAGATATCACTATCTAAATCCTCTATTGCTATCGACAAAGGTTTTTGATACGAGGTAGGACCAGAGTAGGGGGAACGTGGTTCTCGAATGGGGTGGAAACCCAGTGCGCTTCGAAACATTGTTTGAAATGCTCGAGCTGACCCTTGGGAACTATACGGTAACACCAGATATGGAATTCCCTTATCCGTAGTATGTGGCATCAACCCACACACCCAACAATTAGTAGTGTTCACCACTAACTGATGCTGATGAAGGAGCTGAATAAAGGAATTGTTGCGGAATTCTACACGTCTAGCCTGCTCGTGTTCGGGTAACATATGAAAGGAATGAGGAGAAACAGTAGAGGTAAGATTAGGGTAAGGAGTAGGAGTAGGTGTAGCCGGTAAGAAGTAAGACATCGTGTAATACACCCCACCCGCCAATAATGCAGAAGCAGTCAAAAACAATACAAACAGTTGGAATATAAAACATTTGGTACGACTGAGTTGCTGCAGCTTGAATCTGTGAACTTGAGCTCCCTCCAAATCATTCAGCTTCGAGAATGCCATTCCCTACGACCGTCCGCAACGTTTCTTGACGCACTTCGTTCTGTGTAGCAATAGTCAATCCCTAGGAGTTCCCAGGAACCGACGGCCTTTAACCTAGCGTCAAGACCTACTATCCAGAAGGAAGTACGCGCGCGGCCCTACGGCCTTCAATGCACAATATATATGTATGCAAAAACAAAGTCTCTCAGCTGTGGAAGCAAAAAGGTACAAGGAATGAAGCTCAATGTATATGTACAAAATAATTACAGTAATACGAAAGTTCAAAACTGATCACGGGAAACGAGATAATGCAGTTGTCAACTCAGCAAAGCAAGATCTTTTATTTGTCCTTAGTGCGAGATCGCAAGAAGTATTGGGTTTTCCCAGGACGTGTCTGCTCGTCAAACAAAGGATCCGTTGAAGAGACAGCGTCCTGCTGATCATTTGAGTGTTCTGGTCTTGAGTCTTTTGATGCTAATTGTTCAACAGTGTCTTTCTGCTGCGCTGAGGATTCTCCAACAAGCTGTGCGTCGCTAAAAGGTACAAACGCCGGCAATGTTTCTGTTTCCGATGATGCAATGCCTCTCCTTACCCACGGGTCTGCCGGCAAAGGGATGGGGACTCTTTTGGTGTGCGTGGCATGCACCCAATTCTTACGTCCCTCAAGACGAACGGCAGTCCTCGTGGCCAGGAGCACTTGATAGGGTCCGGTAAACCTCGGGTCCAGGTTATTCTTGCGTGAAAAGTTTCTTGTCACCACCCAGTCTCCGGGCTGGAGCTGGTGGCCTGGACCCTCCGTCTGCGTCGGCAATGCGTCGTGAACCTGTTGGTGAATTAACCTCAGTTTAGCAGTCAAGTCATGTAGATAATCGATCAACATTGGGTACTCAAGATCAGAAAACATTCCTGGCCTAGGAACCCCCCACACATTCGCAGGACGGCCGAACACTATTTCATAGGGACTAAGCCCTACTCGGGAGTGTACAGTCGCCCTAGTTGACAGTAATGCTAAAGGTAAAGCGTCAGGCCACGAAAGACCAGTCGTAGCCTGAATCTTCGCTAACTTTAGTTTAAGGGTACCATTGTACCCCTCAACCAATCCAGCTGACTGGGGATGATTGGCGCTGTGGAATTTTTGATTAATTCCAAGGCCCTTACACACACTCTTCATCACACTTCCAACAAACTCACTTCCGTTATCTGACCACACGACTCTAGGCATTCCATACCGAGGAAAATATTCCTTCAGTAGGATTTTCGCAGTAGACAAAGCAGTATTGTCTTTGAGAGGATAGGCCTCGATCCATCGGGAGAATGCGCAAACCACAACCAAAACGTATTTCAGGTTATTGCATCGCTCCATATGGATGAAGTCCAAT
This sequence comes from Lissotriton vulgaris, assembly GCF_964263255.1. Taxonomy (NCBI): domain Eukaryota; kingdom Metazoa; phylum Chordata; class Amphibia; order Caudata; family Salamandridae; genus Lissotriton; species Lissotriton vulgaris. The sequence goes on from NW_028244864.1 coordinate 14,417, forward strand.
TGAATCACCTCAAAGGGATACGAAGGGGGAGCAAAACTGCCAGGAGGAGTTGGGGTTCCTTTGCCAGGATTGTACATTATACACACCATACAATTCTTCACCAGACGTTCAGCACATCTCGTAATACCATCATTCTTCCACACAGGAGACAGCAACTTGCAAATACCTTTCGCGCTAATATGTGCTAACCCATGTGCCATTGTCACAACGGCCAGCACATACGCATCAGGCAACAACCATCTTTTCTGATCCGACAAATCAATCCAACAACCATTCACATCCAACTTTCCCGTGCTTTCTTTCCACTTCGTCTTTTCAGTCTCGGTGGCCTCATTCTGAATTGCTTTCACACTTTCGATAGTGTCCTCACACATACTCGATTCTGTAGGCCACCTAACCGAACTCGTCACATACATCCGAGTGCTAAGGTTCCGGGCAGTCTCCTTAGCAGTCTCATCCGCAAACGCATTACCACGACCAACATCATCCGTCACCTTCCGATGCGCACTACATTTAACAATCGCAACTTGCGTAGGCAAAGTCAATGCATCCAAAAGGTCATTCACAAGCTGGCCATGCTGAATCTTCGTACCATGCGACGTCAAGAAACCTCTCTCTCTCCACAATCGTCCAAAGCTGTGAGCGACACCGAACGCATATTGGCTATCAGTAAACACATTCACGCGTTTCCCTTTCGCCAACACACATGCTCTAGTAAGAGCAATCAGCTCCGCAGCTTGGGCAGAATTCTGATTCAACCTTGCAGTCTCAACAACAGTATTCAATGTTACAACAGCATAAGCAGTAGTCACATCGCCATTCGGCAGCTTAAAACATGACCCATCCACATACAAAGTACCATCCGGATCTTCCAATGGGGTGTTTTTAAGGTCCACTCGACCTTTTGTTTCCTCTTCAGTCCTCAAGTAGCAATCATGTTCTGCTACTTCATCTGACTCTGTGCTAATTGGTAACAAAGTTGCCGGATTCAGAACGTTACAACGTTTTATCTGAATGTGGCTTGCCAAGAGCGTCAACTCATACCCAGACAACCTCGCACTCGTCAAGTGCTGGGTTTTCGTTCGATTCAAGAGAGTGTCGACTGCATGCGGAACCATCACCGTAAGCATATTATCCATGACCAATCCTGCTGACTGTCGGATGGAGACCGCAGCTGCCGCTGTTGCTCGTAAACAACTCGGCAATGCTCTAGCTACTGGGTCCAAGGTCGAGGAAAAATATGCACATGGACGTTGCTTACCACCAAAAGGTTGCGTTAAGACACTCAAAGCACAACCTTCTCTCTCGTGAACATATAACATAAACGGCTTACTGTAGTCAGGGGTACCTAACACAGGAGCCGAACACAATGAATCACGCAATTCAGAAAAACTTTTCTGACATTCTTCCGTCCATGGTAAAGGAGTCGAAACATCCTTGCACGTAAGAGCCACCAATGGTTTCGCTAGCAATGAAAAATTAGGAATCCATTGCCTGCAGTACGACGTGATACCTAGAAAGGCACGCACATCTCTTTGGGTTTTTGGCACAGCCATTCGCGCAATTGCTGCAATTCTCTCTGGGGTCAACCTCCTTCCCTCCTTTGACAATAAGTGACCTAGATAGGTTACTTCTTGACAACAATATTGGAGTTTAGAAGGGGACACCTTATGATTCAACTCACAGAGATGTTGCAGCAACGACACCGTAGCAATTTTGCAAATGTCCTGAGTATCAGCAGCCACCAATAAGTCGTCGACGTATTGGATCAAGGCCGCACCGACCGGCAACCTAAACGCATCCAGTTGACCCTTCAAGGCTTGGCTGTAAATAGATGGACTTTCACAGTAGCCCTGAGGAGCGCGTTTGAACCGGAAGCTACGTCAACCGAGAGAGAAACCAAAAAGGTCCCTGCTCTCCTCGGCAATCGGGATGCTAAAAAACGCATTTTTCAAGTCAATCACCGAAAACCACGATGCAGAAGCTGGAATCAGAGTCAGTAGCGCCGTGATGTCAGGCACAACAGGAAATTGAGGAACCACAATTTTATTCACCTCCCGTAAATCGATAACAAAACGATAAACAGGCGGTTTTGAAGGATCTGTACGTTTAAGAATGGGCAGCACAGGGCTGTTGCACACGTTTCCCCGAGTCTCTTCGATAACATCTTTCTCGATCAGATCATAAATGATCGCTAACAGTGCTCGTTCACCATCAAGGGAGATACGATATTGGGGAATACGTGGCAGTCGCACATTAGATTTCAACTGAACAACATAAGGGGAGATATCAAGTAGGCCCACGTCATTTGGACCCGTTGCCCACAGAGATGCAGGAAGAGAACTCAATTCCGGTGGAAGCTTATCGAGAGACAAATACATAGGAGAGACAACCCTCTCACCTAACGTAAGCTTTACACCCGCAGGAGAACAATACAAAGTTGCGTACAAACGTTTAAGCAAATCCAGGCCCAAAAGATTTTCACCACAACCCGTAGTCAAAATCAACGGAGCTTCTAGCTCACGTGGCCCAATTTTAAGGGGCAAAGGGCGCGAAACTGGATTGCTAACGGGGGCGCCAGAGAATCCAATGGAAACATTTGTTAAGCCAGACAAAGGTGCGCCAGGGAGTTTCGAATGCATGATAGAACTTTTCGCTGCACCAGTGCTGTGGACCACCACGACCTCCTCTAGATGAGTTACCATTGTTACGTTCATTCAACACAGGGCAATTGAATTTAATGTGTCCCTCCTGTCTACAATAAGCACATTGATTGTACCCTAACGAGGATCTTTGGGAGGAGGAGTCATTACGATTTTGGGATCTATTCGATTGTGGCTGTGATCTATTCTGTTGCGAATTATTCTGGTTCGACCGTGGAGGATACGCTTGTTGCAACAACACTTTAGTTTTGAGCTCTTTCGTCTTTTTATCAGCACGGTTGTTCTCTTCTTTTTCTCTATTCTCATAGTATTATGCCGTAGCCAATATCTGAGCCGAAGTAGAAACGGCCCATGCACTTTCCGAATTCTTTAATTTATTGCTCAAATCGGGCAATAAATTCGAAACAAATTTATCCACAAACAATCTCTGACCACCCTCGGTACCCATATCCTGTCCACTATGGTCAATGAATGCTTCCTCGAACCTCGTAAAGAAGTCGGAAACACTCTCGTCCTTCTTTTGCTTACAAGCTGACAATTTGTCCCAATTCACTCTCATAGCTGGCATAAGAGTTTTCATTAATGTTATTATTCTTTGGGGAAGAGCAGTGATCAACTGGTCAGGTTTAGTAGCAGCCACTTGTCCGGCATCTGCCGCTACAATGGCAGCCCAATCACCGCCTAATTCAGCCGGATGATTTTCCTGCCGAATCTTAGCCCATACCGGTTGCGGTACGACATTGCCGAACAACATATCGATATCGGCAAGGTTCATTACCGTAGCATCTACGAGCTGCGATAATTCTTTGTAATACCCTGTAGGATTTTTGCGTGGATCAGGCAAAGATTGCTTCACCTGCAGCACTTCCGAGCGTTTCCATGGGAGGTGAATCCACACCCTCTGGAAATGCGCCACTGTCGCAGGGTTAGCAGCAGGATCAGCTGGTATCCAAACCGGCGGAACTTCACGCATAGGATACTGGCCAGACTCATCTGGTTGTTTTTCAATATCCTCAACGAACAATGCATGAGGGATTGGAGCGGGACGAAAAGATAGCAACCGCTCAACAGCACGTCGAACATTAGTATCCACAATCAGTCCATTTGCGAACTGAAGCTGAAGATCAGACAGGGCGGTCAGCACCTCGTCAGGCGCATCGGCCGCTATTTGATCATAAAGGAACTTGCACATTTCATTAAACACATATCTCTGGGTTGGTATATTGAATTGACAAAATGTATCAAGAACAACACGGGGTGGACACCTAAGAGGGTTTACCATCCAACCCATCGCCATATTATATAACGCAACGCGTTCTCTGTTACCAGGAAGCTGACTACGTCTCTGAGGACCATCAGAACCAGCGGACCCATGAACAGGTCCGAGCGAATGAAAGAAGCTAGCCGCAAGAGGAGAATTGCGACTACGAATAGAGGGAGAAGAATAAGACACAGGACTAACAAGAGAAGGAGTAGAAACAGAAACAACAGCAGGGGTTAACAAAACAGGAGCAGTAGCAGGAGCAGTAGCGGGAGCAGGAGTATGTGGAAGCGGAGGAGAAGTAGGGATAGCAACAGGCAAAGGAGCAGGAACAGTCGGAAGAACGGGTGCAGGTTGAGAAACAGGTGGAGGAGGAATAGGTGGAAGAATAGGCACGGCAGGGACCACAGGAGCTGCGGCACCCAGTACGTACGGAGGTGGCAACTTCATAAGATAAGACATTAAAGAATCCTCAACTGCCTCTTCCTTCTTTTCCGACTCCGTAGGCAAAGTTGGATAACATTTATCTATAGTCATACGCTGTAGTCTATCAAACACTTCCTTATCCTTAACCTCCTTATCACGCTGAAATTGCTCTGCTTTCTTCACTATGGTAGCAACATTATCTCGCTGATTACGTTTAGTCTGTCTGATTTCTTTCTGTCGGGCTTCTTTGCGCCACAACCGAAAGGCATCAAACATGGCCGGCCTTGACTTTCTTTCGAACAATTTAATCTCTAGATTATCTAAGATCGGGGCCTCGAAGCTACCATGAGGTGGCCAACGAAGGTCACCGTCCTTTTTCGTGTATTTAATCCAGTAATCGTTAAAGGTAATTGGGCCTAGCCCATGCTTACTATAGAGCTCATAAGTGGGAGTTCCAACCGGAGGTATCGGACACGAGTCCTCTAGTCGGGAATCCGTACCACAAGGCCTGAAACAACTAAACAAAGTACTACGACCAGGCATCTTGCACACTAGCCGAGTTTCACAAACTTCAAGGGTTACGGGATTTACCAAGTCCCAGCAAAGAACAAAACCCTCGGTTTTTGGCGGCTGCAGTCGTCAAACAACACAACAAAGTACGCTAGCAAAGTGTCACCGACAAAAACACTCACACAGCGTGAACAACAAAAACACTCGCTAAAGTGTCAACAACCAAGAACTCTGGGAGCGACCCACAAATACTTAACTCAAAGATCGATGGCGTCACCAGGAAGGCCCGTCAATCGTCTCGCTCTACCAAGGTCTACGCCAGGCGCCAAAACAGGTCTACAGTCAGGGCAGCAGTCCGTCACAGCCGTCCGGAGGCGGGAATCTTCGCGGGAAAAGTCTTCGGGCCACTTATTTCGACAACAGGATCGATGAAGCGGAGTGCACCTTCCCTCGGAGATTTCACACCAAGTTCCTCACGATCGTCGGGCTTGGACCGGTACCACTGACGCAGCCCTACGTTGGGCGCCAACTGAAGGACTGGGTTCTTTAAGACCCAGCGGTGCCAGGGCACAACACCTGAAACCTTCGTGGGTAACCTGCTCCGGCGTACGAATCACAGAGACACGGGACACTTCCTTCGGCGTCAAAGATTTAAGGTTTATTTGCTGCAGGGAACACAGATGTCACGACAAGTACACCACGTGCAACTTGGGGAGACTGCTTCAAATTGGTTCTGGGGGTCGCTCCTTTTATACAGTTTTTACCCATAGGACAACATGGGACACAAAAGTTTACAACCCAGTTCTCATCATTATCCCCCAGAGGGGTCGCTTTGGTCACTTTGATACACATGAGGTCCGGAACATAAGTGCGGAAACATTTGGCGGTTCCCAACTGTAAAAACCCATCTTCCCACCATTTAGCGAATTCCAATCAGCAGTAAAACAGATCGAAATAGGAACAAAGACAGGTGCAGAGGAAGACGGAGACAGTGGGGAGATCGGAAAGGGTGTAAAAGGGGAGGTAACGGGAAACACGAGATACAGGCATCAAAGGGACGTGCCTAATGAGATGCGTGGCTGAGACAATAAGTCCGTGCGGCTAGATGAGCCTCGAGCGGCGCCATCTGCCTTACAGTAGCATCCCCCTCGTCATAAAGACACTTACAAAGAACATGTGTCTTCCGCAAATATCTTGGGAGTCCCAGGGTCGCGAAGCGGACAGCGTCCGTTCGCTGACTACTTGAGGGCAAGAGACAAAATGGATGCCGTATCTAAGATGGAACCCGTGGGTACAGATGAAAAACCCACATAACAAACGAACGGTTTAAGTTAGCACAGCGAAACTGCGCACACTTACTAAACTCGTCATTTGCGGTTCATAGATACTAAACTCGACTATATTCGTGCGAGTTGAAAACACCACTTACAATTTGTCACGGAACCTCAAAGGGCCGCGCCCGACACGCCCATGCCCTTCAGACGATGTAATAGTGTGGCATGGTTAACCGTGTCGAACGCGGCGCTGAGGTCTAATAATATGATGGCTGCTTTCCCTCCCTGGTCCAGCACAGATCTTGTTTCTTCCGTCACTGCCAACAGAGCAGTTTCGGTTCCGTGTTGAGGGCGGAAACCCGTCTGAGAGGCACATAGCAGATTGTTAGATTCTAAATAATCTACTAGGATGTTATTAATGTGCCTCTCAAGCAACTTGCTCATCCAGGGGAGTAGGGAAATTGGGCAAAAGTTGGCCAAGTTGTTTTGACCAGGGGGCTACTTTAGACCTTTTTATCGAATGCAGAGATTCCTTCGGGAGAACTTGATCAAGGGAATTAAGAATCCAATTGTTAAAATTGGCAGTGGCTGTGTTGGGGTTTGTCACCTTTGGAGGTAAATGTTCGGCAAGAGCCGATTTCCAATTGGAAAAGGGGAGCGAGACCCATTTCCTCCCCCAGTGTTTCTTATGGTTTTGTAGGATGGGGGGGGTGCTCGTGGACCATATAAAGGGTATTAAGTAGTGGTCGGTCCAAGGCAGTGGTATAGGTGACTCGACATTTAGGCTGTCCAGATTACTGTAGATGTGATCTAGGAGATGCCCCTTAGTATGTGTCGAGTGAAAACCTTTCTGGAGCAGATCAATGGCTTGGAGATTCAGTCGAAGACTGTTGGCTGCTGAATCAAATGGATCGTCCAGATGCAGATTCAGGTCGCCCAACAAAGTAAGATTTGCCGAGGTGAGCACTAGGTTGGCAGCTACATCCGTCATATTCGTGACAAAGTCACTAGGGGTACCAGGCGGTCGATAGACTAAAATGCCTGAAAAGGTGGTGGTGGGGGTGAATTTGAGAGTGAAGTGTAGGCTCTCACAGACTGGCGTGGTGGATGGAGTGACACGGCATCTATAGTTGTCTCTGTAGATGATGGCCAGCCCTCCGCCTCTGCCTGTCTTGCGATCCAGTCGCTTTAGAGTGTAGCCCTGGGGGGTGGCCCATACCGTTGAAGGATCAGTTTCCAGCTGGAGCCACGTGTCTGTTAGAAAGAGGACGTCAGGGTTGAGCTCCTCTATCAGCATGGCCAGTTCAGCACAATGCTTCGGCAACGATCGACAATTAAGAAGGAACATCCTCCAATTGTGCATGGGGGGTGTTTCCCTGTACTTGGAGTGGACAATCCCCAATTACATGTTTTACAATGGGCCTTAGTGTTTATAGGGAGGACCGAGTGTAAACATAGAGGGTTAACGGTGGGTCTTAATGTGAGCAGGGAAGAGGCGCTGTATATGAGTCGATTTCCTACTATATGCCGGGCTAGGACTGGGATCTGGGCGCGTCTGGACGCGGACTGGCGCAGACTGGCTTCTCTTAGGCGCCTCTTCGGCGCATCTACGGTGCTCCCGCTGCGCGTGCCGCTGCGTGAAGAAACAGGAGTCTTACGTAGATTGGGCTCGAGTAAGACTGGAGCGTCAACCTAATAAGATGGCCGCCGAGTATTGGCACCACCAGGAAGTATGAGCGCTCTGTTCTCCCTCCACAACAAACAGCCTAAATTGCTGCGGTGGACCGGGGATTCAGCGCGCAATTTGCATTTAGCAACAACAGCAATATTTTTAAAATCACCAGAACATACTTTAAAAACACTTGCAGCAATGCAAAACGATGTTGTCACCCAGAGCGCTAGCGCAGGAGGGATCAGTTCAAGATTTACTCGGCGCGTCAGCGCTGGGAGCCTATGTAGTCAGGGCTCGAGGAAGACTGGAGCGTCAACCTAATAAGATGGCCGCCGAGTATTGGCACCACCAGGAAGTATGAGCGCTCTGTTCTCCCTCCACAACAAACAGCCTAAATCGCTGCGGTGGACCGGGGAATCAGCGCACAGTTAGCATTTACCAACAACAGCAATATTTTTAAAATCACCAGAACGTACTTTAAAAACACTTGCAGCAATACAAAACAATGTTGTCACCCAGAGCGCTAGCGCAGGAGTGATCAGTTCAAGATTTACTCGGCGCGTCAGCGCTGGGAGCCTATGTAGTCAGGGCTCGAGGAAGACTGGAGCGTCAACCTAATAAGATGGCCGCCGAGTATTGGCACCACCAGGACTGTATGGGAAAAGCACAAGGGACCATGCAGTGCTCAGTGCCAGAGGACAAGAGGCTGACCTACCTAGAGGAAATTTATGGGAAATGGCCAATGAGGGAGGGAATAATGGTAAATGCTTGGCCAGGAATAAGTGAAGAATTAAAAACCCACTTTTCCCCAGATCGAATCAGAACTATAATATCTAGGTTAAACCTAACACGGGCAGCTGGCCCTGACAACCTGCCAGCTGTCATAATAAAAACAAACATAGAATGGTGGGCAGAGTTCCTTTCAAATATGTTTTTAGGGATCCTAAATACAGGTGAATTCCCTGCAAATTGGAAAGGGGCTATTGTTAGGCCAATCCATAAAAAAAGGCGATGCAAACTCCCCCAAAAATTACTGCTTAATAAACCTTTTGGATATAGCTGAAAAGGTCTTTTCCAAGGTAATCCTAGGGATACTAAAGGAGTGGGTAGAAGACAAACAGATAATACCCCCAGAGCAAGGGGGGTTCAAAGAAGGCCACTCAACGATTGACCATTGTTTTGCTCTGTGGTCCATCGCACGGAAGTCAATTGATCAGAGGGGTAATTTATTCTGCTGTTTCGTTGACTTCCGTGCAGCCTTTGATCTTGTGGACAGGGAACAGCTGTGGTCAACACTAGTAGGGTATGAACTACAGGAAGACCTGCTGGTCCTTATCCAAGCATTACATACAGAAAATTGGGCACAGATGATATTGGACACGGATGGAGGACTGACCCGGGAGAATTCCTATTGGGAACGGCTTAAGGCAGGGGTGCGTCATAGCCCCCCTGCTGTTCGCCCTGTTTTTAGCTGACCTACCCCAAGTATTAAGAGATGTCAGAGGGGCGAACCCGAAATTGGGAGGAAAGCACATATCATGCCTCCTTTATGCCGAAGACCTAGTAATTATGGATCAAACGGAGATAGGCCTCCAGAGAAAACTAAATAGGTTTAAAGAATATTGTACGAGTAAAATATTAGTGGTAAATATGGATAAGACTAAAATTTTATGTTTTGGGAGAAGGAAAGTGAAGTTCTCGTGGTATCTTGGCACAATTTTGCTTGAGAGGGTGACTAATTACAGATATTTGGGAATGTGGTTCTCAGGTAACTTGAAATGGCACACACATCTGCAAGCATTAAAAATAAGGCCATTGGCGTTGGTCAAAGGTCTAAAAAGATTTAATAATACCTATGGTGAGAGGTCAGATAGGTCGGTCTTAAAAGCCTATCAAGCAATTGTCCCCCCACAATTTTTGTATGGAGCTGAGGTTCTTTATCTCAGTGGCAAGACCTCCTGGGATAGAGAGGAGAAAAATATATTAAAAAGCTTATTCACACTGCCAAAATCCTCTATGGTGCAGGCAGCACGACTGGAGCTGGGAATAACCTCCTGGGCTATAACAGCTTGTATGAGCCTTGTACGCTTCTAGCAGCGGTTGGGAGTAGGGGAAATCGCTAAAATCTCCCAATGGGCTAAGGAGGCAATTTACCATTAGTGAGCTTCCCTGGGCAAAAGAGGTGAGAGCGTCAATAAGCAAGGCTTATGGCGTGTTAGATTTAAAGGTATGCTTGCCGCAAGACCCCATAATAATTGGGAAAAAGAATGAAAGACTCAAGGGGTCAATATGTCCTGTAGTTATGATCGGGACTACCTCGCTCAAAAGAACTCGGTAGCACACATGAAAGTGGCTTGGGAGAGCAGCCAACACTTCCCCTAAATGGATCGGCTACCCAGCCATAGTCTGAGGCGAGAAGTCTTGAAAATGCGAATTGGCATAAACCCAGGTTATGCGAATAACGGGGTCCGAAACCTAATGATAGGATGTAATGGGAAATGCACTTGCACTTTAGGAACCACTTGCGATATTTTACATATTTTATTAGATTGTAAGAGATTTTTAGACTTTTGAAAGGAGTTTTTATGTCTGATTTTTAAAAAATATAAGATTACGCACAGAATGCAAGCTGCTACTCTTTTGTTGGAAATGGAGAATTTAGATATAGCCTGTGCGTTGGGGAAATATATGAATAAAGTTAAGTTGTTCCTCAAATGCGCAGAAGAACATGTATAGTGCAGTCCTTACCTTTGAATAAAGGTAGAGATACCAAGGTATAACAGTAGTAAAAACTGCATTCTGAAGAAGTTATGTATAGGCCAAATTTGAGCGATTTTAACAAATAAATGTTATAATACTCCGTTTTAAAAGGAATAAGAGAAGTTAAACTACATGCATCTTGAGGTGTAATTGTGGTTTTAATATTATCATGTTATGCTGCTGCTCTTTCTTTTTGCTGAATATTGTCATGTTTTTTTTTGCAGAATATTGTCATGTTTTGCGGCTGTTCTTTCTCTTATCATGGAATGTGGGAAATGTACTTTTAAGGTTTTAACAAATCAAATACAGTTTTGTTTGACTAACTGAGAGTTAGTCCCCCTCATACACCTGTCTCTCATGCAGGTGTGATAGTCCTGCCCATTGTTCAAAACATGGGTGTGTTGCTGGCCATGGAAGGGTACGGTCAAACGCACTCACTGTGCAGCTTCTCATGTCCTGACTCTGCACTTCTCCCAGCACACTGGCCTTGTCATTCACTGCGGTTCTGGCCTTTCCTGTGCAGCTTCTGATGTCCTGACTCTGCACTTTGCCATGCCCACTGGCCTTGTAATTCACTGCTGATCTGGCCTTGCCTGTGCAGCTTCTCATGTCCTGACTCTGCACGTTGCCATGCACACTGGCCTTGTCATTCACTGCTGTTCTGGCCTTGCCTGTGCAGCTTCTCGTGTCCTGACTCTGCACTTTTCCATGCCCACTGGCCTTGTCATTCACTGCTGTTTTGGCCTTGCCTGTGCAGCTTCTCGTGTCCTGACTCTGCACTTTGCCATACCCACTGGTCTTGTCATTCACTGCTGTTCTGGCCTTACCTGTGCAGCTTCTCATGTCCTGACTCTGTACTTTGCCATGCCCACTGGTCTTGTCATTCACTGCTGTTCTGGCCTTACCTGTGCAGCTTCTCATGTCCTGACTGCACTTTGCCATGCCCACTGGCCTTGTCATTCACTGCTGTTCTGGCCTTGCCTGCGCAGCTTCTCATGTCCTGACTCTGCACTTTGCCATGCCCACTGGCCTTGTCATTCACTGCTGTTCTGGCCTTGCCTGCGCAGCTTCTCATGTCCTGACTCTGTACTTTGCCATGCCCACTGGTCTTGTCATTCACTGCTGTTCTGGCCTTGCCTGTGCAGCTTCTCATGTCGTGACTCTGCACTTCTCCCTGCACACTGACCCTGTTGCTCTGCTGTGTTGTACTCTCACCTGTGCAGCTTCTCATGTACCTGCTGTGCCATCAGCCCTGGACACTGGCCCTGTTGCTCTGCTATGTTGAACTCTCCCCTGTGCCATGGACACTGACCCTGTTGCTCTGCTGTGTTCTACTCTCCCCTGTGCCATGGACACTGGCCCTGTAGCTCTGCTGGGTTGTACTCTCACCTGTGCAGCCTCTCATGTACCTGCTGGCACCTGCCCTGGACACTGGCCTTCCTGTTTGGAGTTTGCCTGTGCAGATTATCTTGCATATGATCAGCAGTTTGTGCCTTGCTCTTGTCTACGGTTGTTCTACTGTCACATTTGTGCAATATGTGAATAAAGACAGTTATTCCTGTTGTCTGTTTTGTCAGTGTCCTTGCTGTTTAAAGTTATTTTGGTATGTGCATTTGGTTGCCTGGGCCCCATGCTCTGTGTGTCACTTCAAGATTGCCAAGAGCTCTGCCCGCATCACATTTTTATACAGGGGTGACAGGGTCTTCAGGCCCTTCAGACACTGATACTAGTGCTATTTGTGATGGGTATTTTACCTGTCATGCAGTCCTCTTTTTAGTGGTTTGCTATTGTTGGGTACATTGTTCACATGGAAGGTTGGGGTACATTGCCAGCACAGGGTGTGATGCTGTGCACTGGTTTGCATGCAGGCTGGGCACTGTCATGATGTATGTGTGTTATTCCTTTATGTGTGCCCAGCTGTGTATGTTTATGGTCATCCTGCGTTGGCCCTTAGTCCTGGTCCCATGGCCTATATGATATGTATGCTCTTGGGTAGTCAAGAAGTGTGCAGTATGAAGGGTGGGACTTTGAAGTGGGTGTGGATGCATGACCCTGGATTGTGAAAGACACACATGTGTCACCCAGGAATTATGTGCCTGTTGTTTGTATTGTTGTGCCCTGTGGATATGGTTTTATGCACACGTGTGAGTTGTCTGATGTGCACTGCTCAGTATGTGGGTGTATCTGTGCTGTTCTGTCTGACTCCTCCTTGTTGTTTTGGTCACTTATGAGTGTGCAAAGCATGTGACTTGCACATCAGTGTTGTGTTTGTTTGATCATCAATGTGTCTTGAGTGTGTTTGTGTGGACTGTGTGGCCCTGCTGCTTCACACTGCCATTATGGTTGTGTTTCTCATGCATTGCATGCACATGGTGCCTTTTTCTCCTCCTGAGTGGCATGGTGTGTGTGGTATGATGCCATCCCCTATGTGTGCCATGTATGGCTACCCATTGTGGATCTGCACTCCCTCTTTTTGTATATGGTACACCCTTTCCATGTCTACTACTGACAAGCAAGTGAGTTCCCTTTGATGTCAGCTGTCCCCTTAGTTTACATGTGTGTGTGCCTCCCCATCACTTCATTTGTGACACTGTGCTTTGTGGTGCAGTTCTTGGGCCAGGGCAAATGTTCATCTCTGGACATTGCCCCAATGGTTTATGTGTGGTGCTCTTGTGCTATTCATCATTGTTAACTTTATTTCGGCCACAGTGGGCCATAAAATTACATGTTAAAACACAGAATAAAACATTTCAATCCATATTGAAGTTAAGAACACATTTCATGTATATACACATAATTTACAACAAAAGGCATCAAAGACGCTCCTAGCTAAAAATAGAATTAAACCATCTGAATAGTTATCAAAGTGATTCATGGCTATCTTAGAAGCCGTAAATCTAGAATCAAATCATTAAGAAAGTTCTGCTCTTAATCCACATACCGTGCAGAAATCGGGAAACAGCAAAAACAACCGCTGGGTGGGTGTCGTATCTAAGTACTCTAAGCGCATGCTCATGTTTGCAAAAACCCAGATTCCTGCAGATAGGTTTAATCCACCTATTACGGGACAGGCCATATGCTGGACAAAAGAAAAATACATGGCTTACATTTTCTAATGTGTGTTCACATGCCGGACATTCTGTACTTTTATTTACATCCCATGTGTTGGTCAATGACCTTAGTGGTAAGCTACCCGTTCTTAATTGTAAATACAGCTTTCAAGCTTGGGCTGGGTAGATTATATTTAGGAATTCCTCCTTCTTATATTCTGTTTTTATCTCGAGGAATTCACTAGTCATTCTCCCTACTTCCGTACTAGCATGCAGGGCCAACACATTATTAGACCTAAACCTTTTTACCAGGTCAGTTCTGGAGTAAGCCAGAGAAGCTGACTCAGGAGATTCCCATAACCCAGCGACATCAAGCCGTGCACACAGGTCCTTGATATGCGCTAATTGTCCTTGACCTCAATGCCACCCATACCTACTGGAACTCTGCACGATACGGTGTGAGCTCTGGGACAGAACCGAATCTTCTCCAATAAGTTAAAGGTCTCAGGGCAACCTCCTCTTCCATGGGGAATAATCCCAGATCAAATCTTAATGGGACCAATGGGGTACTGATGGGTAGGGCAAAGAGCTCTCTCATGAATGTGTGTTCGACCTTTACTAAACTTTTTGGCCCACAGTGTCTCCATAATTCTGCCCCAAATAGTGCGGCTGATCTAGCTTGTACCCTGTAAATTTCAGTAACAGGGGCGGCCGGCTTGAATGGAGATGTTATGTACTTTTTGGATAGCCCACCCACAGTCTGCCTTAGTTTCAGTGAGGATTTCGTTATTTGTGCTTCCCACCCCAGATGTTCCTCGAGAGTAATTCCCAAATAGTCAAACATCTTGACTCTCTCTAGAGGTGTGCCGTTCAGAGCAGGGTTAGGTCTTGTTTGCATTGGGGGGATTAAAAACCATAAATTTTGTTTTGGCCAGATTGATTTCTAATCCACTTAAGGCACAAAAATCTGCAAATCCATCAAGGATGCGTTGGATGTCAGTGGCTGTTCGAGACAACAGTAGAGTGTTGTCCGCAAACATTAATGCGGGCACTCTTCCTGTGGCTAGTCTTGGGGCATCCGTATCTTTTATGGCTAGAAGGTGTTTAACAAGCCCATTTATGTACAGACAAAAGAGAGTAGGGGCCAGCACACACTCCTGGCGTACCCCCCTTTGCACTGAAAAACATCCAGACAGTTTTCCCGCTTTTCCACATCTAACCTGGGCGTAATTTTCTGTGTGGAGCCTGATCAATACTCCCAGGAGGTAATGCAGCATACCAAGTTCAATGAGAACTCTCCACAGCTTGTTCCTGGGCACCAGATCAAACGCGGCCCGTAGGTCTACAAAAATGAGGTAGAGGCTGCCACCCTCCACACTCACTGTTTTCCAGAAAAGGACCTGTAGGCGGAAAATCTGGTCAATGGTTGAAATACCAGATCTGGAGCCAGCTTGCAAATTACTTAAGATCTAATTAACCCCTTCCTATCAAAGAATATCCTCCCAAATACCTTCTGTGGATTTTATCAATAAGGCTGATGGGCCTGTAGTTTGAGGGTTGCAGGGGACAGCCTTTTCTAAAAATGGGAACTATCTCAGCCCCCCTCCATGTCTCAGGTGGGTCTGTGCCCATTAGTATTGTATTGAACAAGACACAAAGGTAAGGGGCCTGTTGGACCCGGCCCTTTGGGCAGGTTCACCCCTAGACTTTTTGCTTTTTCTTAGCCTGTTTTTGGAACCTGGTGGTGGTGATTTTAGGCCTCTGCGCACTTTTTCACTGTGGTACAGTGTAAAGTGCTTGAGCTCTCTGTGAATGAATGGTGAGTGACCTGCCCTCCCATAGGAATGAATGGGGAATATGTATGCCCATGGTAGTTCCTGATGTGTGGGGAGTGCAGGGGCGAGTTTGGTATGTACGAACTCGAGAGAATGAATGCTGCAAAATGATATATGCGGCATGACTGTGTCTAGTCTAGAAGTACTACTTTTGGAAGTTGGCATATTTGTGTAAGTTGTTGCTGGCGTGTGATTGGCTGGTGAGCCTGGCCCAGAGTGCCTGGGCCTGCTTGTGGATTGACTGTCTGGTTTGAGGATGACAGGGGCTGGAGAGCCCAGGAGGTTGTCTGAAGTCAGCCCAAGGATGAAAGGCAGCATCTGCTGACAGGGAAGTGGGAGGAGATGGCACCTGATAGTGAAGGGCTGTGCCTGCCTGACTACAAAGCTGGCTCCACCTCCCGCTGGGCGACTGTCACCTCTGTCCCTGATAGTGAAGGGACTTCCCTGTAACCAGTTCTGGCTGGTTCTCACACTGCCTGCTTCAAAGGACTTCAAAGACTTTTGGCTGTATAAGAAGGGGCTGTGCCCCCTTCCAAAATGTTCTTGTTTCTAACTTGAATCTGCCAGGGGCATGCTGCTCCTGGGGCCCAGGGGAATCCCTGGGCCCTGCCCAGCTCCTGGACCTCTGATGGACTGGTCCTGGACTCCTGAAGAACTTTGTGGAGGATTCCTCTTAATAAGAGCTGCTGGGCTGCCTCCTGGATGCCTCAGGACTTTTGGGGACCCTTCTTGATGTAGGGGTCATCTCTGGGGGCTTGTGGGGCTGTCAGTGCCCCCAGCGCGATGGAAGCGCTTTATTTTGCCTCCTAGCGATTGAGAGCGCTTTATTGTGCACCCGTAGCGAGCGTGGTACACAGACAAAATATCGAGTTTTAAATATCGATATACAATTATATCGAAGTTTAAATATCGATGGGACAAAATATCGAAGGTAAGTAATATCGACAGTCTTAATATCGATATTAGTATGATATCAGTAATATCGAAGTTTTAAATATCGATGTCAATAATATCGAAATAATAACTTCGATGTTACTAATATCAATTTTTAAATAAATTTAGTGTATATTATATTGTATTTAGTATGTTTAATTATTTATTTTTAATGTAATTTAATTAAATATTGTCTATTACTACTGTAGCGGGTTGTGGGTTTATAGGGGAATAGGGTGGGAAGTAATTTAATTATGTTAAATTAATTATTAATTAGTAGGAAGTATTAATTAATTAATTGAGAATTAATTTTTAATTAATTTTAATTAATTGATTAATTGATAAATATGTAGCGGGTTATGGGTTTATAGGGGAATAGGGGGGGAAGTCATTTAATAATAATTATTTAATTACTATATGTTTGTAAATATTTTAATCAATAATTAATTGGTAATTAATTTATATTAATTAGTTAATTAATTAACATAATGTTGTACATTTTTTTAATTATTAATTACTTGGTAATATTAATTAGTTAATTACATTAATTAGAGTAATTTTTTATATATATTTTTTTGTTATTCTTAATTAATTAATTGGGAAAAATAATATTAATTATTAAATTCAATTAATTACAGCTAATATGCTAATATATTTACTTTATTGTTATTGTTAATTAATAATTAATTGGTAATTAAATAATATTAATTAATTTTGGGTAAAGGGGTATTTTTAGTGTTCAGGGTCAGTTTTCAGTTCTTGGGTAAAGGGGTATTTTTAGGGTTTAGGGTCAGTTTTCAGTTTTTGGGTAAAGGGGTATTTTTAGGGTTCAGGGTCAGTTTTCAGTTTTTGGGTAAAGGGGTATTTTTAGGGTTCAGGGTCAGTTTTCAGTTCTTGGGTAAAGGGGTATTTTTAGGGTTCAGGGTCAGTTTTCAGTTTTTGGGTAAAGGGGTATTTTTAGGGTTCAGGGTCAGTTTTCAGTTTTTGGGTAAAGGGGTATTTTTAGGGTTCAGGGTCAATTTTCAGTTTTTGGGTAAAGGGGTATTTTTAGGGTTCAGGGTCAGTTTTGGGTTTTTGGGGTACAGGGATATTTTTAGGGTTCAGGGTCAGTTTTGGGTTTTTAGGGTACAGGGATATTTTTAGGGTTCAGGGTCAGTTTTGGGTTTTTGGGGTACAGGGATATTTTTAGGGTTCAGGGTCAGTTTTGGGGTTTTGGGGTACAGGCGTACAGGGTAAAAATAAAAAAAATTACATTAAATCAATTAAATGAAATTAAACAAAAGAAAATTACATTAAATTATTAAGTGTTTTATTTATTTTAAATGTATATATATTAGTTTTAATTTTGTTTTAATATTTTTATTTAATATTTGTAAAATTATATGTATTTTAAAATTATTTTTACATTATTATTAATACATTTAAAAAAACGATATTTTTAATTTCGATATTTTTGTATTACAATATTATTTTTTCGATATTTTTGTACTTACCTTTATGAAGATATGACTCCGATATTTTTGATGTCGATATTTTTGTTCCGATATTTTTGTATTTCGATATTCTGTCTGTCGATATTATGTCAGACATTCAGCGAGCGTGTCGCTATCACGCATTTTGCGTGAGGTTTTGCAGGTGCCTGCGTTATGCCCGAGTAGTGCTATTTTTTAAACTAAAGGGTGCTACCCCTTGTTTTGATGCCCTAGCGAGTGCCCACCTCGCTTATTTGCCGTTTTTCATATTTTTAACTCGAGGGAGCCCACTCCTCGGTTAATTGAGACCCCGCCTAGGAGTGCCTGAAACGGGCCGCCGCGCTGCCCGCGACGACCCGGAAGTGCTTGGCCGGCCGGCCAATCCCAGCGCGGCCAGCCGAAAGTCCCGCCCCGTAGCCTGTGAGGTGGGGAGAAGAGGAAGAAGGCGCCCGAGAGATGGCGGCCGGTGCAGAGAGGAGGGAAAGCGTTGGGGGGCGCAGGGCACATTGTCGGTGCCCGCCCCCGCCGCCGGTGAAGCCCAGAGTGAGGAAGCGAGCGGCCGCCTCACAGCGAGAAGGTGAGAGCCAGGGGGGCCCTAGGCGCATTGTCGGCACCTGCCCCAGGGAGACAGAGGAGCCGCCTCGTGAGTCCCGGTGAGTGGGGCTTTGCCTGGGCAGTTCCCTCCGTCAGAGCAGCCCCGTATGGCAGCGGGCCGCTCCAACGGTGTGTAGAGCCTGGGAAGGCTCGAGGGGCCAGTGTTTGTGTTGAGCCCTGCAAGGCTCCAACGAGGGGGCAGAAGAGAAGGGAAGGGCGCCGGGACACATGGTCGGTGTCTGCCCCTCCCCAGTAGCGCGAGCTCGCGCTTCTTGTAGTATGAAGCCATGAGGGCTTCAAGGGCGGCCCCGCTTGGCAGCGGGTCGCCCAACGTTAGAGAGCCTGTTTTGCTCAAAGGGGCCATGTTGTGTTTAAGAGCCTGTTTGGCTCCAGCGTGGCGCAGTTTGCGCCTGAGGGCTATTGAGAGCCCTGCCGCAGTTCTGCATCCCAGCTGCCCAGCAATTAGTGGGCAGCTGCACCGTTTAGGTTATGTGCTTGTCCTCAGGTGCCCAGCAAGTACTGGGCACCTGCGACGTCTAGGTCTTGCGCCAGTGGCAGCGCACCCTGACATTGGACTCAGGGCATCTTTGCCCCACAAGGCCAGTTGGCCTAGGGACTGCCACAGGTAGTGGCTTATGTGAGTCTTTGCGCAATTATATGGTTATTGCACCTCTGAATGTGATTTCTTGCATCATGTGTTATTCCTGCACCTCTGAATGTTTTTAGACATCATGTGATTTTTGCGCTATTGTGTTGCTCTGGCACCGCTGAATGTTTTATGCATCATGTGTCTTTCTTTTCCTGCGCTGCACCTCTGATTGTTTAAGGCATCATGTGTCTTCTTGCGCTGCACCCCTGAATGTATTTTATTGCATCATGTGCTTTATTCTTAACACCTCTGAATGTTTTAGGCATCAGGTGTTTCTCTTTATTACTCCTCTGAATGTGTTTTATGCATCATGGGTAAGGTGTTCTGGTTTATACCCCTAAATGTGTTTATTCTTAGGTGGTTGCCCTTTTTAGTACAGGTGGTCCTAGTAAGGTCCTGGTTCCTGTTACCAGTGGATACTGGTTGTGATCTTTGTGATTACCATTTTATGTTTATTATTTCTTATTCTAGAAGTACTATATCTGATCTGACAGTGGCCCATGTGGCCCTGTCTTGTAAATAATCCCATGTGAATATTACCCGTGCCAGTTGGCACCATGTATATTTGTGATTTTATCTGATGTGTTTTTACAATACAAAAGTTATTTTTATAATAACCTTGTGTGGAGTCTCTTTTGTGGTGTGCCTAGTATGTTGTTGCTGTTGTGCGCTGACGCAAATGCTTTACACATTGCCTCCGAGTTTAGTCTTACTGCTTGTGCCAAGCTACCAAGGGGGTGAGCAGGGGTTATCTTGGCGTGTGACTTCCTTGCCCTGACTAGAATGGTGGTTTCTGCCTGGCTTTGGCGTCAGCCTTAGCCTACCAGAAATAGCCAGTTCTAACATTGTTGGTCAGCGGTGCGGATTTGGACTTGTGTTTGCGTAGTGCCATAGCGACAACTGGCTACATTACAAAACTCTGCAATTTTTTTCAGATAGTCACATGTTTGGGATTATTGTTTTTGATTTTTTTCCTCAAGAGTGTCATTTTCAAATGTGTTCCTGCGCTTTATGTTTAGTGGCAGATGAGAGAAAGTGACAGGGCGGGACGCCAGTAGAGGGGGAGGTTCCCATAGATTAGGAATCCCTTGCTGGGTCCAGTGTCCAATCCCAAATCCTGTCCCTGTGTGGGTAGATAGGAGAGAGAAGGGGTGTGGAGGAGAAATGGCTAGCTCAGGATCGTGGTTGTTCCCTGAGTGTAGTGTGTGAGTCTGGATTCCCCAGTGTGGTAGGATCCAGTGGTGGCAGCTTAAATGTGTCCAGTGCGTGTGAAGTCCCATTCCCAGTTACCAGAGTATGGTGCCTGGTGCTCAGTAAGAGGGTGACAGGTTGTGAGTCAAAGGCAGTAAGGAACTGTCTCACCAGTCTGGAGGGGGAGTGTGTGGATGAGTGGTGTCTTGAACTGGAGGAGTTGGTGTGAGGTTTTTTTTAAGGAGCTTGCACGTGAGGTGTACCTCTGGTGGTGTGCAGGAGGTCCTGCAGAGGCACTGGACAAGAAGGTGGATGTCTGGCGGTGTGCTAGATGTCTTGCAGAGGCATTAGGAGGTGATTCTAAAAGGAGTGGCTTGTTTATCTGATGATCCTGTGAAGGGGAAGAGGTTCATGTGTAACCCAGCTAGGTCCCAGTAGAATGGTAGGGGTGTAGGGGCTCACGCCCTGTCTCAGTGGAGGCGGAGTGAGTGTGGGACGGTGTGTCCCACGTTGGCCTGAAACCCTATCTCAGGGCCTGGAGGGTTCCCTAAGGGAGCGCCAGGTCAGGGGCCTAAGCTGTACCTAGGTCATTTGAGGAGGATCTTCCTGTGTCTAGAGGACGGGGAGTGTCTGTAACCAGAACTCCGGCGGTCCTAGTGTTGGGCAGTACCGCTCCTAAGTGGAGGGTGCAGAAGTCCTGGCTCGCTGAGCATTTGACCGTCTAGAGTGCGTGACCATTTGTGGGGCCTCTGGAGGTTGTTCCCCGAGGAGGGGGGAAAGCCAGGTTGGGGTGTGGCCTGACCTGGAAGGAGTGCTGGAGGAGAGTGTGTCGCTGATACGCCGCTGGCGTGTGCTCTGTCTAGCCTGGGACATACTGAGAATCACCCTGTGAAAGGGAGTACTGGAGGAGAGTGTGTCGCTGATACGCCGCTGGCGTGTGCTCTGTCTAGCCTGAGACATACTGGGTCTGTAGTCATGGAACTCGAAGGGGGTGCAGAGGGGTGGTGTCCTTACTTCTGACCCCGGTGCAACCTGAGATTTTGGATCTTAGGTTGGGAGATTAGGAAACTTCTAGGTCAAGAGGAGTCTCTGCCAAAGTGGATCAGCTGAAGAGACTGAGGGGGCTGCCCTTGCTGTGTGTTCTGGGGCTCACCTGTAGTTTGTTGTTTCCACTAAGGTAGAGGAAAGGGGACTTTGCTGTGTGGTGCCCCCCCCCCCACCTGCTTGAAGAGGGACTGTGCTGTGTGCTTTGTACCTCAGAAGTGGAATAGTTTCCAGGTGGTAGACCAGTGATGGAGTGAGGTCCTGATCTGGTAGGAGAATTGTGTTCTGGTGTGTGCTTCTCTGTGAGGGAGCGGAAACCCAGAAGTAGAGGTAGGGTGGGGCATTCTTGCCTGTGACCTCTGGTCAGCCTGGGGGTGTGGACCCTAGGTTGTTGGATCAGTGGTAGTTGTAGCTACACTGAGAGAGAGAGTGGAGAATAGCTATTGTGTGCCAGGGGTTACTACCCCCCACTCTGTGGATTAGTTAGGACCTGTGATTTGGATGGCCCATGGCCTGGTCTTGGCTGTGGATGACTAGGGAGTACCAGTGTGGCATCCTAGTTGTGTCAGAGAGTTATTGTTTGGAGGTAGTCAGGTGGGTTCAGAGTGGTGTAAAACCGGAGGGTGTCCCTGCCGTGCAGGTCCGTGTCCGTGTTTTGTCGCCCAAAGCAAGGAAGCCCATCAGTGGAGTGATTGGTCTACCCTGCGTTTTGGCTGGAAGGGGGTTGTGTTGGACCCGGCCCTTTAGGCAGGTTCACCCCTAGACTTTTTGCTTTTTCCTAGCCTGTTTTTGGAACCTAGTGGTGGTGATTTTAGGCCTCTGCGCACTTTTTCACTGTGGTACAGAGTAAAGTGCTTGAGCTCTCTGTGAATGAATGGTGAGTGACCTGCCCTCCCATAGGAATGAATAGGGAATATGTATGCCCATGGTAGTTCCTGACGTGTGGGGAGTGCAGGGGCGAGTTTGGTATGTACGAACTCGTGAGATTGAATGCTGCAAAATGATATATGCGGCATGACTGTGTCTAGTCTAGAAGTACTACTTTTGGAAGTTGGCATATTTGTGTAAGTTGTTGCTGGCGTGTGATTGGCTGGTGAGCCTGGCCCAGAGTGCCTGGGCCTGCTTGTGGATTGACTGTCTGGTTTGAGGATGACAGGGGCTGGAGAGCCCAGGAGGTTGTCTGAAGTCAGCCCATGGATGAAAGGCAGCATCTGCTGCCAGGGAAGTGGGAGGAGATGGCACCTGATAGTGAAGGGCTGTGCCTGCCTGACTACAAAGCTGGCTCCACCTCCCGCTGGGCGACTGTCACCTCTGTCCCTGATACTGAAGGGACTTCCCTGTAACAAGTTCTGGCTGGTTCTCACACTGCCTGCTTCAAAGGACTTCAAAGACGTTTGGCTGTATAAGAAGGGGCTGTGCCCCTTTCCAAAATGTTCTTGTTTCGAACTTGAATCTGCCAGGGGCATGTTGCTGCTGGGGCCCAGGGGAATCCCTGGGCCCTGCCCAGCTCCTGGACCACTGATGGACTGGTCCTGGACTCCTGAAGAACTTTGCTGGAGGATTCCTCTTAATAAGAGCTGCTGGGCTGCCTCCAGGATGCCTCAGGACTTTTGGGGACCCTTCTTAATGTAGGGGTCATCTCTGGGGGCTTGTGGGGCTGTCAGTGCCCTCAGCGCAGTGGAAGCGCTTTATTTTGCCTCCTAGCGCTTGAGAGCGCTTTATTGTGCACCCGTAGCGAGCGTGTCGCTGTCACGCATTTTGCGTGAGGTTTTGCAGGTGCCACCCTGCGTTATGCCCGAGTAGTGCTATTTTTAAACTAAAGGGTGCTACCCCTTGTTTTGATGCCCTAGCGAGTGCCCACCTCGCTTATTTGCCGTTTTTCATATTTTTAACTCGAGGGAGCCCACTCCTCGGTTAATTGAGACCACGCCTAAGAGTGCCTGAAACGGGCCGCCGCTCTGCCCGCGACGACTCGGAAGTGCTTGGCCGGCCGGCCAATCCCAGCGCGGCCGGCCGGAAGTCCCGCCCCGCAGCCTGTGAGGCGGGGAGAAGAGGAAGAAGGCGCCCGAGAGATGGCGGCCAGTGCCGAGAGGAGAGAGAGCGGAGGGGGGCACTAGGCACATTGTCGGTGCCCGCCCCCGCCGCCGGTGAAGCCCCGAGTGAGGAAGCGAGCGGCCGCCTCACAGCGAGAAGGTGAGAGCCAGGGGGGCCCCGAGGCGCATTGTCGGCACCTGCCCCAGGGAGACAGAGGAGCCGCCTCGTGAGTCCCGGTGAGTGGTGCTTTGCCTGGGCAGTTCCCTTCGTCAGAGCAGCCCCGTATGGCAGCGGGCCGCTCCAACGGTGTGTAGAGCCTGGGAAGGCTCGAGGGGCCAGTGTATGTGTTGAGCCCTGCAAAGCTCCAACGAGGGGGCAGAAGAGAAGGGAGGGGCGCCGGGACACATGGTCGGTGTCCGCCCCTCCCCAGTAGCGCGAGCTCGCGCTTCTTGTAGTATGAAGCCTTGAGGGCTTCAAGGGCGGCCCCGCTTGGCAGCGGGTCGCCCCAACGTTAGAGAGCCTGTGTGGCTCAAAGGGGCCATATTGTGTTTAAGAGCCTGTTTGGCTCCAGCGTGGCGCAGTTTGCGCCTGAGGGCTAGTGAGAGCCCTGACGCAGTTCTGCATCCCAGCTGCCCAGCAATTAGTGGGTAGCTGCACCGTTTAGGTTATATGATTGTCAGCAAGTAGTGGGCACCTGCTACGTTTAGGTCTTGCGCTAGTGGCGCAACCCTGACTGGCGCTGCATGGCAGCGCACCCTGACTTTGGACTCAGGGCATCTTTGCCCCACAAGGCCAGTTGGCCTAGGGACTGCCACAGGTAGTGGCTTATGTGAGTCTTTGCGCAATTATATGGGTATTGCACCTCTGAATGTGATTTCTTGCATCATGTGTTATTCCTGCACCTCTGAATGTTTTTAGACATCATGTGATTTTTGCGCTATTGTGTTGCTCTGGCACCGCTGAATGTTTTATGCATCATGTGTCTTTCTTTTCCTGCGCTGCACCTCTGAATGTTTAAGGCATCATGTGTCTTCTTGCGCTGCACCCCTAAATGTATTTTACTGCATCATGTGCTTTATTCTTAACACCTCTGAATGTTTTAGGCATCATGTGTTTCTCTTTATTACTCCTCTGAATGTGTTTTATGCATCATGGGTAAGGTGTTCTGGTTTATACCCCTAAATGTGTTTATTCTTAGGTGGTTGTCCTTTTTAGTACAGGTGGTCCTACTAAGGTCCTGGTTCCTGTTACCAGTGGATACTGGTTGTGATCTTTGTGATTACCATTTTATGTTTATTATTTCTTATTCTAGAAGTACTATATCTTATCTGACAGTGGCCCATGTGGCCCTGTCTTGCAAATAATCCCATGTGAATATTACCCGTGCAAGTTGGCACCATGTATATGTTTGATTTTATCTGATGTGTTTTTACAATACAAAAGTTATTTTTATAATAACCTTGTGTGGAGACTCTTTTGTGGTGTGCCTAGTATGTTGTTGCTGTTGTGCGCTGACGCAAATGCTTTACACATTGCCTCCGAGTTTAGCCTTACTGCTTGTGCCAAGCTACCAAGGGGGTGAGCAGGGGTTATCTTGGCGTGTGACTTCCTTGCCCTGACTAGAATGGTGGTTTCTGCCTGGCTTTGGAGTCAGCCTTAGCCTACCAGAAATAGCCAGTTCTAACAGGGCCCATATTTTGGGTTCCGACCGAAACAAGTCCCTGGGGATTTTATCAAGCCCCGGGGCTTTGTTGGGTAGTAACTGATTTATGGCAATCTCTACTTCGAGAGTCGATATCTCCAGAGCCCCCCCCCCCCAGTCGATGCTCATGGAGGAGGCTCAGGGACTCCAAATCGGAGTCACCATTGCTTGGCTCAGCGTAGAGACCACCAAAGTGTTCTTATGGCGTTCCTCTCAACCCTGCCCTCATTACTTACAATTGCCCAGAAGGATTTGAGGCCTCTGCGTTGTAATGCTTCCCTCAAATCTTCCCACTGTTCCATCTCCCAGGACTTTCTTTCCCTTTCTATGACCTGCTTATACAGCACCCTTAGGGACTTAATACGTAATTTGTCTTTTTCTTTGATGGCTTTGACCAGATCTCCTTTCAACTTGCGGCATTCAGCAGTATACCAAGGATGACTCTTGGCCACATTTCCCCTAAAAGTCTGGAGTGGGAAAAAAACCTCCAACATTATTGAGGCTAACTGTTTATGAATTTCGATGGGTCTGCTATCCATCCCAGCTACCGCCACCTTAGACCCCACTTCTGCCATATCACTAAGGAAGGGCAACACTTGGAGATAGATTTGGGACTGCCGATCAGAGGAGCCCATAATAGAGGGCCATTTTACTCTCCTCCTGTTGTTCTGCAGTATAAGAGGCTGTGGAGGGGAATTCAACTCTGGCATATTGTTTCTTAATCCCCAACTCCCTGGCTTCAGAGACATTACCAGGGCGTTATGGTCGCTGTCCAAGCGATGATGGATCTTGCAATGCTTGACCTTGTCCCACGATCTAGGTTCGATCAAAATGTAATCGATGATCGAAGATTGACCAACTCTATTGAACGTCACATTACCAGGCCTATCTGATTTTAATCGGCCATTACAAGGTCTTACCGATAGGGACAATGTAAGGGACATAATTTGGAGTACCAACGGTGTCCACGCTTTTACTAAAGGAATTGATGGTTCCGGTATATTCCAATATTGGTTTTCTTCGTCAGGATCCTCCATGCTTAAATTGCTGAGGAGTTCAAACTGGCAGTTGAAATCCCCCCCAATAATTATACCAACCTCGGGGTCAAGGGTCCTGACAAATCCCCTTAGTTGATCAATAACCAAGGACTCCTGACCACTCTGTGTTGGCCTGGAATAGATGTTAATTATGGCTAAGTGCTTGTTCCCTGGAAGTATTAGCAAGACACATATGATGTCTGGGGAATTGACTGTCACCTGTAACTCCCAGGTGAGTGGCTACCCACATACTAAGCCCTCCTGATAGTCTTCCTCTTCCCCCTTTTGATGCAGGAACATTAAATGCTCAAACCAACTCCGCTGGTAATCGTCCAGGGCCCACATCGCCTGCATAAGGCAGATATCGTGTTTGTCCATGAACAGACACCAGTCGTCTGAAGTTAGTTTATTTTTCAGACCTGCAACATTTCAGGAAAGTATGTTGATACTCTGTTTTTCTGCCCTATGTGTTAGGCTTTTACTTGCACCATAGTCGGGTGATCTGGAAAGACGGTCACCCGGCTGTGTCAATTCCTTCCTTTCACCCAAACTGCTGTCTCCCCTTCTCCCTATTTCTCTAGCCTTGAAACTTCCACTTTCCATAGCGCCTCCTATCCCACTTAGTGAATCACTTCTGGTATGAATTTTTCTGTCCCCTGGTATGCCTTCCTCTGCCACAGTTCCTGACACAAAAAAAGGCGCTTCTTCTCAGTAAAGTTAGCTTTTGCTGTCTGCAAATTCTTACATTCAGCTTTGTAGCAGGGGGGCTTCCTTATTTCCATTAGTCAGTCTACAGATTCCAGGTTGCTAAATCTGTTATGATGGTGAAACATATCAAGTGGCATCGGGCTATTTAAAGGGCCATTCCTGTTAATATTACCTGGAATACGATTACCTCCCTAGTTGTCAACGCCTGTCCAGTTGATCTCCTCCCACTTATGCTCCAAGCGGTCCTTGGTGTATGTACCCAGATAGAAATAAGTTAGTGGCAGGGTTCTAATAGGCGTATCTAGGCTACCTGACTCCAAATTGCAAATATACCTTACTGTCCAGCTATTCCTAAAATTGATCACAATACAGTCCCCTTCTATGTTCTTCTCTCTGGCTCCC
This sequence comes from Lissotriton vulgaris, assembly GCF_964263255.1. Classification (NCBI taxonomy): domain Eukaryota; kingdom Metazoa; phylum Chordata; class Amphibia; order Caudata; family Salamandridae; genus Lissotriton; species Lissotriton vulgaris. The sequence continues at coordinate 41,634 of NW_028244864.1, forward strand.
ACCCAATCTATTCGTCTAGCGAATAGGATTTCACTGGTTCCCCCGAACGGCAACAGTTTGTAACGATTCAACCAGTAAATACATTTATTTTTAAGGTCTCTGTAATTCTCGACCTTTCCTGGGATCAGTGAGGGTACTGTTAGGCTTTGCACTCCGCAGGATTCACGTGCAGCAACAATGCTCCACCTCCGGACCGACCGAACACCCTGACATATAAACACAGGGTGCTCAGACGATACGGTGAGGGAAAAACCCCATAAAGGGGAAAAAACCCAGAAAGAATAAAGAGGAGAAGGAAAGGGGCAGCAGGGATAAAGAAACTGAAAGACAAAAATACACAGGTTAATACATGGCTACATCCTACTCTCATTAATTCTTACTAACACCACATCAACATGTATTCACCTGTAAATGAATGACTCTAACCACCCTTTGCTGTATCTCCCGTCTTCCTTCCCCACTGTGAAAACGTTTGAGTTGTAAAAGGATTCCAAAAGTAAAGTGAAATGGCACTTCCCGTGCTAAACAATATCTGAAACTTTATCACTGTGATCTGATTTGAACAGAATCAGATTAAATCCTGCTGTGCTTGCTGATGCCAAGAATACTCAAACACGGCAGTGTGTAGTTCTCTCACTACCACACTCCGCTTTGGTAATTGATTTGCCACAAATCACAAAATGTTCATGAACCCTATGCCTTGGGTTCGTGACGGCAGTGTGGAGGTCCAACAATCCCCCCCTGCACTCCGCCACTCGACGGTTGTACTCACACCAATATGCTTGCTCCTCTAGGAGTGCATTCCCAAAGAGCGAACGCTCACAATGCCCAAATGTTTCCTCGAGCCGAGAGCTCATATGCCAGTTAATGAAAAACACAGTTCCTCGCAGCCGCGAGGCAATGCCCAAACACAAATGTCTGTGTGACTTTGATAGCAGAAGTCGCGTCAAATGAACTTTGCTCCCCACGCTAGCCAGCGCTAAAACAGAGAACCAAGTAGCGGAAATCACATAACAGTTAAAGTAGCTCACACGCTAGCCAGCGCGATCTCAGAGTATCAAATAACCGCTCCTCAAATACCGGTCAGTCTGCAACACGCGGAGCCTCTGGAAAGGCGCCGTTCCGAGGAGCAGCCGCTGCCTCGGATCCCGAAGGAATTACTGACACCAGACTTCCGGGTCACTCGGCAGATATCCCGGAATCCCCGCCGGGAACTCTGGGAAATGTAGTCCTGCGCCCCGGCCCGCCGGTGATTGTAGTTTTTTAAGCAGGCGCGTTGGGCTGGATCCCGACAGTACGCCCTCCTCCCAAGCGCCTCCTATGCCCAGGCTTTGCGGGGTGTCTGTCGTGGAATGATCGCACAGCTCGAGGAGCATGGATATTATGAACCGGTTCCCAGGAGTCCTCCTCCGCCCCATAGCCTTTCCATGAGACCAAGTACCATAAGACACCTCTGCGAAACTTGGAGTCTTTTATGGACCTCACCTCATACTCCAGATTCCCATCCTTAGCCAGCACCGGAGGTGCAGTCCTGCGTGAGGTAAGAGCCTTTTTCAGCAACTGAACATGAAAAACGGGGTGTATTCGTAAAGTGCTAGGCAACTTCAATTTGTATGCCACAGGATTGATGCGGCGCACCACAGGATAAGGCCCTATAAATCGCGGATGAAACACGCTTCGGAGCTTGAACCGGATATATTTGGTCGAGAGCCAAACCTTGTCTCCTACCTCAAACTGAGGACCAGGTATCCTATGTCTGTCCTCCCACCTTTTGTATGTTTCTTTGGCCTTTAGCAAATGTTTTTGCACTGTGCTGTGTATTTTTCTTATCAATAGCACCCGCTCTTTTACCGAGGGTTGATCGTTTACCTCTTCCGGTATATGTATTGGCAGAGTACGTACATCATACCCATAATTTGCTTTGAATGGGGACATACCTATGGAGCTATGCCAGGCGTTGTTGTAGGCCATTTCCGCCATCCACAACAACTCCACCCAAGACCCATGTGCCTCCTTCGAGTAACATCGCAAGTACTTCTTTAGAGTCTGATTTAGACGTTCTGTCTGTCCATCAGTTTGAGGATGGAAGCTCGTAGATAATGCTGTTTCTATGCCCAATGCATGACACCATACTCTCCAGAATCGAGCAATGAATTGTGGCCCCCTATCAGACACAATGACTCTTGGAATGCCATGCAAACGAAAAACTTGTGATGCCATTATCTGTGCTGTTTGACTAGCTGTGGGTAGGTTCACACATGGCACGAAGTGTCCCATTTTTGTCAAATTGTCCACAACCACCAGGGCTGCGGTGTTCCCTTGATCTTTTGGGAGGCCTGTGATGAAATCCAAACTAATGTTTGACCATGGACGATCAGGCGTGGGCATCGGCATTAACAACCCTTTCTTTTTTGATGTTTCCCCCTTGCTTCTAGCACAGACTTCACAGCTGCCCACCCATTGAGTGGCGTCCTTCACAAGAGTCTCCCACCAGAAATGCCTTCTAAGTAGGTTCACAGTCTTTGTGATTCCTGGATGTCCCGCCGCAGGAGCTTCATGACACCAACTGAATGCCTTCTTTCTGATCTCCATGTTAGGCAGAAACAGGCGCTCTCCATAGAAGGGTAAACCCTGCCTAATCTTCCTGTCTGGTTTGGCAGAAGCCCAATGAACCCAATAGTCCGTGGACCTAGAGTCTTTTATGTCCTCCAGAAACTTCTCAGCTCTCACTACACAAACCACCTTCGTGGAAGGAATTATTGACTGTTCTTCGGCATTTTTTCCGGTGGGGATTCCCTGTCTAGAAAGGGCATCAGCTTTCCTGTTCTCCGAGCCAGGACGAAAGGTTACAACAAAGTTATACTCGGAAAAGAATAACATCCACCGCATCTGCCTTTGCGTGAGGTGTCTAGCAGCGGACATATACTGGAGATTCCGGTGATCAGTGTACACCGTAACTGCATGACTTGCTCCCCACAGATACGGTCTCCACTCCTGGAAAGCCCTTTTAATTGCCAAGAGTTCTTTTTCTGCGATTGAATAGTTGACCTCAGCCGAACTCAGTTTTTTCGACAAATAGGCAACAGGATGAAGCTGACCAGTATGTACGTCTCTCTGCGACAGGATCGCACCTATGGCTTCATCTGAAGCGTCAGCTTCCACGATAAATGGATGTTCCAGAACAGGATGCGCCAACACTGGCGCGGTAGTAAAGGCCTTTTTTAGCGCCTGAAAAGCTTGCTCAGCCTCCACTGTCCACTCGAATAACCTCCCTTTCCTTAACAGCCTAGTGATAGGGACAGCGGTTTGGGAGAAGTGCACAATGAACCTGCGATAATAGTTGGCAAACCCCAAAAAGCTCTGTACCTCTTTCACGTTCTTAGGGGCTGGCCAATCCCTCACCGCCTGTACTTTCCTTTCTGACATCTGTAATCCTTCAGGACTAAGATTCACACCCAAAAATTCCACCTCATGCACCCCGAACTCACATTTACTCAGCTTTACATAGAGATGGTGTTCTCTTAATTTATCCAGGACCTTGCAGACATGGTTCGTGTGGCATGAAACTTCTTGAGAATATATCAAGATGTCGTCTATATACATCACCACAAATTGATCTACATATTCTTTTAGCACATCGTTTATGAAAAACTGAAATGCTGCGGGGGCGTTACAAAGCCCAAAAGGCATCACTAGGTATTCATATAATCCAAACCGTGTTTTGAACGCCGTCTTCCACTCATCCCCTTCCCTTACTCTAACCAGGTGATATGCCCCACGTAAATCCAAACGGGTGTAAATCCTGGCCTCTCTCACCTGGTCAAGCAAGACTGAAATGAGTGGAAGAGGGTATCGGTTACGAATGGTGTTCTTGTTCAATGCCCTATAGTCCACACATGCTCTCAAGTCCCCATTGGCCTTCGATATAAAAAAAAGAGGGGAAGCTGCGGGAGAACGAGAGGGGCGTATAAATCCCAATCGAGTGTAATGGTCAATGTACTGCTTCAGATGGGTGGTCTCGGGTACAGACAAAGCATACACTCTACAAGATGGTAACGATGCCCCCTCCACTAAATCAATACGACAGTCGTATTCCCTATGTGGGGGCAAAGTTTCTGCCTTCACCTCACTAAACACATCACTGTAAGAAGCGTATACTACTGGTAGCTTGACGTCCTTTTCCGCAGCAGTGGCCGCCAAAAATGGGGTAGCTAACACGGAGACATTAGCAGACATACAAGGAGTTAAGTGGTCCTTACAGGTCTCTGGGTCAAACTGTATAGATTTTGACTGCCAATTCACCACAGGATTATGTTTATGCAACCAAGGCATGCCTAATATAATCTCGTACTGCGGAGCATCTATGATATTCAATGCTAACACCTCAGAATGCACATACCCTTGCGTCACCATTGATAACCCCAATTCACCAGTCCTCTCCGTTATCTGACCTGAGGTTAAAGGCTGCCCATCCACTGCCAACACATCTTCCGGTGTCTCCCTAAGAACTCGAGGCAATTCTAGACGTCTCACCAGACCCTTATCTACAAAATTACCAGTCGCCCCTGAGTCCACCATCACCATTACTGGACACCTTTCTAACTCATATTCTAACGTCATCACCACCACCAAGTGAGGCTCTGTTTCCTCATCGCCCGAGGATGACAGGGAGGTAAGCTTCCATGCTTGTTCTCCGTCTGCTCCCGCTGTGCGGTCCTCCTTCTGTTCGTTCTCTGGTACAGTTTTAGACACTGCAACTTTCTTAAACCTACTAAAAGTCCCTGATGCCTTTGGTTTAGAAGGACATTCCCGGACGTAATGCCCCTTCTTACCACAGTACATGCACAAGCCCTGTACCCTTCTGGCTTCTCTCTCTTCTCTAGACAATGGTGCTCTAAGAGCTCCTATCTCCATTGGTTCAGACGTAGCGTCAGTACCCCCAGATGCCTTTCTGGGGTTTCTATCAACAAAGTACGCTCCTCTTTCCCACCGTCTCCTATTACTACCTCTGTCCGTTAATCTACTGTCTAACCTCAACACCAAGTTTACCATGTCCTCAAAAGTAGTGGGCTGCGGATCCACCTGTGCTACTACATCCTTTAAATCATCATGTAACCCCTGATAAAACAAAGATAGTTTTTTCTCCTCTGGCCATGATGCTTCTACCACCAGCCTGTTGAAGGCCGTTAGATATGTTATCAGCTCTCCTCTACCTTGTCTTAATGTCAATAGCTCACGATCCGCACAAAAGGTGGTGGCTCTTCGATCAAAGACCCTCTCAAATTCCTTTTTAAACTCTGCCCAATTAGACAAAAGAGCATCATCACGTTTCACCAATGGCACCACCCAATCAGCTGCATCCCCAATCAAATAAGAAATCAAAAATGCCACCCGTGAATGATTTGTGGGGAACGAGGACGGTTTACAAGAAAAATGCATGAGCACCTGCGTCATAAACACATGCACCTTGCGTGGATCCCCTGAAAACCGTTCAGGAGTAGCCAATGGAATGGGTGGGGGTACAGTAACCTGAACATTAGAAGACGATGCGGAAGCGTTGAACGGGTTACCACTCAAACGCTCCACCTTCTCTCGCAAAGCTGCGGTCTCAGCCTTGGAAGATGCCAGCTCCTGCTGTACCAAAACCAAGGCTTGTAACACATCCTCCATGGACGCCATTGCTGCTACATATGAATCAGGCAGAGTGTATTTCTTGGGTCAGTAATTCTGTTAGGCTTTGCACTCCGCAGGATTCACGTGCAGCAACAATGCTCCACCTCCGGACCGACCGAACACCCTGACATATAAACACAGGGTGCTCAGACGATACGGTGAGGGAAAAACCCCATAAAGGGGAAAAAACCCAGAAAGAATAAAGAGGAGAAGGAAAGGGGCAGCAGGGATAAAGAAACTGAAAGACAAAAATACACAGGTTAATACATGGCTACATCCTACTCTCATTAATTCTTACTAACACCACATCAACATGTATTCACCTGTAAATGAATGACTCTAACCACCCTTTGCTGTATCTCCCGTCTTCCTTCCCCACTGTGAAAACGTTTGAGTTGTAAAAGGATTCCAAAAGTAAAGTGAAATGGCACTTCCCGTGCTAAACAATATCTGAAACTTTATCACTGTGATCTGATTTGAACAGAATCAGATTAAATCCTGCTGTGCTTGCTGATGCCAAGAATACTCAAACACGGCAGTGTGTAGTTCTCTCACTACCACACTCCGCTTTGGTAATTGATTTGCCACAAATCACAAAATGTTCATGAACCCTATGCCTTGGGTTCGTGACGGCAGTGTGGAGGTCCAACAATCCCCCCCTGCACTCCGCCACTCGACGGTTGTACTCACACCAATATGCTTGCTCCTCTAGGAGTGCATTCCCAAAGAGCGAACGCTCACAATGCCCAAATGTTTCCTCGAGCCGAGAGCTCATATGCCAGTTAATGAAAAACACAGTTCCTCGCAGCCGCGAGGCAATGCCCAAACACAAATGTCTGTGTGACTTTGATAGCAGAAGTCGCGTCAAATGAACTTTGCTCCCCACGCTAGCCAGCGCTAAAACAGAGAACCAAGTAGCGGAAATCACATAACAGTTAAAGTAGCTCACACGCTAGCCAGCGCGATCTCAGAGTATCAAATAACCGCTCCTCAAATACCGGTCAGTCTGCAACACGCGGAGCCTCTGGAAAGGCGCCGTTCCGAGGAGCAGCCGCTGCCTCGGATCCCGAAGGAATTACTGACACCAGACTTCCGGGTCACTCGGCAGATATCCCGGAATCCCCGCCGGGAACTCTGGGAAATGTAGTCCTGCGCCCCGGACCGCCGGTGATTGTAGTTTTTTAAGCAGGCGCGTTGGGCTGGATCCCGACAGGTACCCCCAGAAGAACCACCACATAGGGAACTGACTCCGGGGGCAAGACTAGGCGGGGCAACTGGGGCCTACTATGACCCAACGGTCCAGTCCCCTGGCCCGGATTCAATACCTGCTCGGGTCCTTGGCCCTATCTAATACCTCCCATAACCCCACTACCCCTCATATTCCTGTGTTAACTGGGGAGCTTGGTGGTACTATCGCTGGCTGAGTAGATTGATGTATATCTGCTACGGCACTTTGGGCAGATGGTACCCTCTCTAAGGTTGTATCCACAGGAGTTATACTCTGAGTACCTATCTGACTTGGGCCTGATGTTCTTGTACCATTACTGGTCGTTTCCATGGGCCCCCTAACCGTCTCTCACACTTTCGGTATACACTGTGATTCAAGGTAAGACAGTCGTTTCTCGATGGAGTCCAGTCTTTTATCGATTGGAAGGCAAGACTCTATAAATATCCGTTCCATTTTGGCCCAGAAGTCCCCTCCTCTCTCTGATGGTGATGTGGCTTCATCGACTTCAATAAGTGACTTGTCCGCTCCAAAATGCTGGCCATCTAACTCAGCCACAGAAGGTTCTGTCTCCTTGGTGAAACGTTTTTGCCTTTTAGTGTTCTCATTTATTAGGGCAGCTCCCCCACGCTTTCTTTTGGCTGCTTGGTCCAAGGCCTTACTTGACACCCCTGGATTAGTGTCCAAGGCCAATCGGGTAGACTGTCCGGATCTGGTGAATCATGAGCTTTGGAGGGGTGTTTCTGGGACCGACTCTGATGCGGCCCTGTTCACTGGTGGGCTTTCAAACTGTTAGCCTCCCCCGCCGGTCTAGCCGGTACAGTATCAGGTCCTGGTTGTGCAACCGGTAGTAACAGTGGCGGTGGGAGTATAGAATCGGGTACCGGAGATAGGGCTGTAGCTATTAGTCCCAGTGAAGAACGCTTGTCAGGAATATGGTCCATAGATAGTCTTTTCTCAGTAAGTTCAATTTCCCTTTGTAGGGCAGACGGTGCCCGGATTAGGAACTGATCTATAGTCCCTACAACACTTCCTGTGATGGATTTCCGCCCCTTCCCCACTCCATTGGCAGCCATACCCTTGTAACGTCAAAGCGTAAAGATCGCAGCGCACTAACCTTTTCCCGGGAATCCATAGCAAAAGTCACAGAGAGGGGCCCCGTCCCGTCCTCGTTCGGCCTCGGATGGCCGCAGATGGTCCCGCCCTTGTCCCGAGCTTAACCCGGCACAACCCGCGCGCGATCCCGCAACGCGGGGGATATCCTTAAATTTTTGCGCCTCCTGCCGCGGATGTTGGAAGATCTGGTTGCAAAGGCACCTGGTCGATGTAGTCCGCCACGGTCCCCCCCCCACTGTGGCCGCACTCTGTGTCTGTGGAGCTGCGGTGGCAGGGGGAGACCGTAAGTGGCAATGCAGAGTTGGCGGGAGAGAGAACAGGATCAAAGCAGTGGCCCCAATGGTATCCGGTCCTCGGCAGGGATGGCAGCAGCACACAGACAAAGGTAGGACCCCCCCCTCCACCGGGGATGTCCTTGAATTTATGCAGCTCCTGGCGCGGATGTTGGCGGCTTCCGGCCGCAAAGGCACCTGGTCGATGTAGTCCCTCGCTGTCTCCCCCCCCCTCGCTGCGGCCGCGCTCTGTTGATGTGGAGCTGTGGTGGCAGGGGGAGACCGTATGCGGCAATGCGGAATCAGTGGGAGAGAGAACAGGCTAAAAGCAGTGCCCCCAACGGTATCCGTTCGTCAGCAGGGATGGCAGCACACATACAAAGGTAGGACCCCCCTTGTTCTATTAATCAGTGAGGATTGCTCATGTGCACTTCAGCTGTTTGTGCTGCCCAGTGCTCTGGACAAGATGGTTCTGCTCTTGTGTCCCAGAGTGGTGCATCTGTTGTTGTTGTGTTGGATGTATGTGTGTTGGCTGTGGTATTGCTTCACTTCCTGGGCGTGCTGTTGTGTTTGTGCTGTGCTGATTAGTGTTGTGTGTGTTGAGTTGTGTGAGTCATGTCTGTGTGTGACTGTTCTGCTTGTTGTGCACACACTGTTTGTTGTGCATACAGTGTTGTGTGTATGTGGCCTTGACACTGCCTGATGTGCACCCCCTGATGTCCTGTGGTGTTTGTTCATTTTTGATTTCATGTACATCTGTGGTTGGTTTCATGTGGCAATTTAGTTCTGTGCTGGTGCTCTTCTTGTGTGATTTGTGGTATGTTGTGTGGGTTTTGTTACTGTGTGATGAAGTTGTGTCTGTGCTCCTACTGCCTTTCCACAGTTTGGCTGACAGGGTATGTCTGTTTCTGATGTGGTTCTGTGTGTGTTCCTGTAGCGTTTGTGTGTGGTTTGTGGGCAAGCATATGTTCAGGCATCCCTGTGTGTGTGTTCTGTTTTTGCACACACACCCTGGCTATACCCAGGGTGTGTGTTTGTTTGTGTGTGTATGTGCTGGCAAGTATTGGCAGTCTTCAGTGTGTGAGGCACTGGTGTTGTGTGTTCCTTGTCAGCCACTCCTGCAGTGGCTGTCTCCCTGGTTGTTTGTTGTGTGGTGCAGGGTGTGTATTGTGCTTGCTTGTTGCTGTGCTTGTTTCTTGCTGGTGTGCATGGGGATGCACAGGATGGGCACCTGGCCTGTGACTTGATGGGGTGTGTTGATGTGTGGTTGGGGGAGGTGTGTCCCTGTGGTCTTTATGCCCTGCCCATGCCTTGGAATTGCCCTGCCATCTGCATTGGGTGCATGTGCTGACCGCTGCGGTGACGTGACTGGGACCGGGAAATTGCTGCAGGTTGTAAATGTGGGTGTACTTGTAAAGCGCACTGCGACTCCATGGAGTATCCTGGTGCTGAAGACCACTGGGGAACCCGTCCTGGTTTTCCCCGTGAGATGGTCCCTTTCTGGGTATCTCCAAGGTGAAACCAGGCATCCCCGGCGTCTGTGGGGGGCCGTTGTAGAGATGAGGCAAGCTTAATGCCCAGAGTTGCCGAGTGTGTTCCCTGGTTAGAGTAGACACCGAGGCGAGAATTATCAAGTCCGTTTTGACCCTGGTCCACGACTCTGCCGCGTCGGGAATTGAACCCTGGTCTCGGGCATTGAACCCTGGTCTCAGGCCGTTCTCTGCTTACGGGTCTGCCGCCTCTAACCAGTGAGCCACACCATGTGTGTACAGCATTCAGTGGGGTGACATGGCGGCAGGTAGGTCATGTGTGGGTGCCCTTGTGGGTGTGTTGTTTCCCCCAGCAGGGTGTCTGTTATGGTTTTGGACCCTGTGTCAGCCCGTGTGTTGTGTGTTGTATTTGTGAATTTGAGTACCTGCGGCGTCCCATTAGATGATAGTGCTGTAGCAGGTACAGGACCGGAAACACATGTACTGCTGGGTCCAGGGCAGTCGTGACTGAATGGTGTAGACCGGGTCTCTGCTATCACGCTCCGCTGTCGAGTTTCCACTGTCCCTGGTTGGGCAGTGTCTCCGCTGCAGTGCGTCTGCTTGTTTGGGCCATCCTAATTTGTGGAGCGGGGTGGACGTTATTCCGCACAGTGGTGAGTCTCCATTGACTCCCACCGCTGCAGTGGCGGGCGCACTTTGATGGCGGTGCATGTCGCTCTGCGGCGGACGGGAACTGACCTATGTTTTGCTATACTAATATGGCGGACGCGGGGACTGCTGCTCGCGGGTGGAAAAAGGCGTTTTTCCGCCACGCCATCCTAATGGACCCCTAGGAGTTCAATTCTTTGTCCTGGGTAGAAGAGGAAGATCAGAGCCAGTCTTTAGGCTCTTCTCAGGAAAGCAGGTCCAGTCCTCTTCTTTTTAATTTTTTTAAAGGTTTTATATAGTGCAAACTTGACCTGTATCAGAGCGCTTTTCATGAGCACCAGTTGCATTACAGACAGACTTGTTCATTTTTTGTTAGGCACAGGTTAATTAAGTGATTTGCCCAGACTCAGGATGTTCAGCATCACAGCCAAGACTCGAATCCAGTTCCCCAGCTTCAGGGTCAGCCAATCTAGCCGTTAGGTCACATATTGTTCTTCCACAGGCCTAGAAAGGGTTCTGAGGAGGGTACTGGGGATGCCACATTTTAGACCTGGCACCAGAAGTGGATGGGTAACTCCTGGTCACTATCCAACCAATGAGGTAAATGTTCCAAGGGAAAAACCTACCCCACCCTTCCCACATTTGCAGCATTTCCTGAGTGCCCTACTGCAAACAATCCCAAGGTTCCCCTCACTACCTAAAACCAGGATAGCAGAACTTTTCTTCACCTGTACATAATTTCTATTCCCAACCCAGAGGTATGGCGAGGATATTAAGCAAACCCATCCTCTGTGGTCACTCTAAATCAATTACAGGAGCAGCTCCTCTCCCACTGGAATCGGTGCCTTACCGACTAGTTGAACAAAGGAGGACCCTACAAAGGTATAACCTACCATTGGCCTGTGACAGGGTAAGCCACTTTGAAGTTAATCAAGGTCCTTGGAAGGAAGGTCAGATGGTCATCCTGCAAGAGAAACAGGCAGCCCCCCCCCCCCACACCCAAGGAATTTGTGCTGATCTGGGAGCAGAATTCACACATCATCAAAATCCATGCAAATGGGAATTCAGAGGCTTTGGGCAGGTAAAAGGTTACTTTCCAAAATGGCCTTTTCCAAAATATTTATTGAAATTATGACTTCACCTGTGAATTGGGCTTTTAATATATATTTCGGAAAGTCTCAATGATTACCAATGGAACACCCTACCTTGCTACAGCAAAAATAGCTTAATTGCTTATGGGCATTTTCACTGTAAGGACATGTGTAACACTAAACTTTTACACGTCCTGCATTTAAATACCATACACGCTGTCTTATGAGCAATATTGCCTACTTAGGGGTGACATTACCATTTAAAAGCAAGCTGTTGACTTGTCAAAAGGGGTTATTTTGACTAGTTAAATTTGCAGTTTAAAAACTACAAAGCCAGGCTACTAATGGTAGGCCTCCAATCATGTTTGCACTTTTGTTGTAGTGAGTGGGTGCTGCAGTCCACTAGTTATAATTAACTTACAATCCATGGGTACACTTTGAACCATATAATAGTGAATTATAGTTAAGCTAAATATACCAATTTGGGGTATGCCAATTTCCGCATGTTGAAAGGGGGGGAGGGTGCACTTTAACTCTTGGTAGCAGGGGCAACATGCACAGAGTTCTAGAGACAGCAAAAACAGGTGAGCAAAAATCTGGGAGTACAGCACACAAAACATGCTATTTTCCAACATGAAGCATAATAAAAAGAGAAAACCTAGAAATGTGGTTAGAAACAAAGTAAGGCGCATGTGCTGGTTTCAAAGTAAATGAAAACAAGTATAATGAACCATGTAGTGAAGTTGTGATAAGCGAAAGATCCATACAGCCTTAATAAAGGCAGTGGTAGAATGGTCCAGTGCCAGAAAGAGTGAAATCTCACAAGAATGGCGCCTTCACATTGCCAATGTCATTCAACCCACAATAATGAAATGTCAAAAAAGTGAGTAACCAGTTGTGGCAGGGAAAAGAACAATACAGCCCAAACCAGCACATACACCAAAAATGGCAATAGAAAATGTGGCGTTAACTATGGCAGACATGCTGATTAAAAGTCGCATAATAGTGATTTACCTACAAAATATGGGGATTGTTTCATGGGCTAATTCTTCAAAAGTAAGGAGAAATCGTAATATTGCTCATTGTTTATTTTCTCTTTCTACCCCACCTAATCATATTTATTCCTTTGCTCCATCATCCCAGTTTACCTTACTGAGATTTATGCTGGCTGTGCACTTCGCATTATGTGGCATGGAGTCTACTTAGATTATAATTAGAATGTAGGGCTAAGTGGGAGAAAAAGTTAGGGAACGTGGAAGGTAATGGCACACTGCGCAGTAGGACATCTGAAGACAAATATTCTGCTTTTCTCAGTGTGTTAACTTCTTTCCCTCCTCAGAAGGCAAAATATAATAGAAAACTTTTATCTTTTGTCTACTAAAAGATCTAACAAAAAGTCGACATCCAACCTGTGTTAAAAGATAGACAGTTAGAAATGCAGTGGAAAAGATTTCCAACATATTAGGGAATCTAAGGCACTCCACAGGCAAGATGGCATCTGAGTGAGACCACAACTACTCACCTCCTCCAACGCATTGATCCTCGCTGATTTCTCCCTCCCACTTCAGGCAGATTATGCAAACCAAAATTAGACAACCTGGTGTCAGATAACCAAGAGGTTAAGACTCGGTGATCTGTGTAGCAAGAAAAAAGCCTTAGGAATCCCTGGCACTGCTGTTGTTGACGGCAGTTTCCCAGTTGGGAAGCTGTGATGGCGGCCGGCGGCTCAGGTTGCTTAGCTACGGAGGCGCAGGCGGAGTTTGTGTCACGAAGGCAATGGCAGTGTGAGAAGGACGAGACAGAACGAACTTGAATATGCCGCCGGCAACAACACTTCGGGAAGAAATTGACCAGAAGATGGATACTAAGAAGCAAGAGCCTCGCACCGGTAAGGGGAGTTAGCTGCACAGAGGGAAAACTGAGAGGCATAGTAAAAGTACCAACCAGAAGGGGCCATTTACGGGGGAGCAGGGGAAAAAGCAGTCCTCCATTGCAAATATGTCTCTGCAGGAGAAGCAAGGAGATCGTAACAGTATAATTAATAGCAAGGAAACAGAAGATTTAGAAATTTTGCAAAGTAATCCATCACAGGATACAACAATGGAGACGTGGGATGAGGAAGAGGATACCCCTGGACCCTCTTGGGAATCAAACTGTAAAAATACTGTTGAAGAAACTTTGGAGATATCTGCAGACAGCCAGGCAAAGGATGGTGTTAACAAAGACATTGATGAAGACAGACCCCTCAAGGAAATTACTAACAACTCAGCAGCAATTTCAGGGATGGATATCAGAACCCCGGAAGTAACCCATAAAATAAATTATTGAGCTGGGTATTGCCAGAGAAAGGTTAAGGAGGCAGGATACCTTTCCTCCGACTCCTTGGGAAAAAAATTCTCCCTGACTGAGGAATCGGGGGAGTCGGACCTCAACCTGACAACCAGCAGTGATGTCGATGGTGGGGGGTCCCCAACAAGCAACAATTGCTCTCAAAGGAAGAGGAGAAGGTTGCTAAGGAGAAGCAAGCAAATATCAGGGGGGAAAAAGAAAAACTGTAAGAGAATCCCCGGAGGGAAAGAAGAGGAACTTGGTAGGGATTACTCAGCCACCTGGCTACTACCCCTAATGATATAAATGAAGCAGGGAGAACGCCTAGAGAATGGCAAGAGGGCAAGACATTGCAGAAAACTAATGAGCAGGCTACCGAGCCCTCTCTCACCCTGATTTTACAGTCTTTGAGATCATTTTAGGATGAGGTCAAAATTGAGAGCCAACAGGCATGTCTAGCCTCTAAAAAAAGTACAAGGCTTGGTCTGAAAAATCGGGAAAACATGTACAGAGATAGCGGAAAGAATATGCATAGTGGAAACTCGTAGAGAGGCTCTGGAGAATACGGTGGACACATTGAAAACTCAGGCTACATCTCAAGAGAGCATACTGAGATGTGATGTGGAAACTGGAGGAGGCAGAAAATCGCCAAAAATGTAATAATTTGAAGCTCCCAGGAATACCAGAGAACCGTGAAGGCAGCGATATTCGGAAGTTCACAATTAATATGCTAAAAAACGCTTTACTAGAACTTGCACAATGGGATTGGGACAAAGAAATCCAATGTGTACATAGGTTTCCCTTAACAATCTTCAAGCGCCCTTGTCTGGTCAGTCATATCTGAGAGCTGTACTGGTCTTTTTTGGAAACTTCCTGCTACGTTAGGCCATGTACGATCTGGCCAGGCCTAATGCCAAAAGGCATTTTGAGAATTTCTCTTTTTCATGAGACCAGATTTTGGACACACCACAGTCGAAAGGAGATGGTGCCTAAGATAACTGATAACCCCCTTTCAAAAGGCAGGAGCTACAGGTTTTTTGGTAAATCCAGCCAAATTGAAAATTACTTTTCAAGGACTGAACTATAATTTCATCTCAGAGATACAAGTGCAGAAGGTATTAGAGGAGATCATAGCTGGGATCGATGGGTTTGCTGGGAGCAAGAAATGAGAAGCCTGGACTTCAATATGGCAGGCAATATTATTCGCTGAGACTGAGCCTGAGAAAATATTTCTTCTTGCTTTGGAATGTTTTTTTCTTCCCATCTATTTTTTCCCTTTTGTGATAATATTTTTTTCTCATTTCTTCTTCTTTCTCTCCTATAGACTTCCTTTTGTGCTTCTCTCCTTTTTTTACATGAGCTTTGGAAGCAAAATTTAAATTCATATTTGAGCACTGGCGGGGGTGGGAGGCGGAGAGTGGGAGATGAGTGGTTCAGACACTATCAAGCAGGCTCAGGATTGAGCCTGATTGTTTAAGGTATGGTGGGGGAGGGAAGAGGGGGGGTGGGGAGGATATCTCAGACAGGAGGTAGGATTAAGGAGTGCAATAAGATAAGCAATTTAGGGAACAATAAGTGCAGAGAGTAGCAGAGACTGTTCAAGCGGATGATGGGCAAAGAGGAGGATGATACAATTCAAGGTATTGACAAGAACCAATATGGCTAGGTTGAAAATACTTACCGTCAATATATGTGGTCCTAATTACGTAAAGAAAAGACAAAGAGTGGCTGTGGGTTTTGTAAATGTCAGGGGCTAATGTTATTGGTGCTCAGGAGCCGCATATTGAGGAGTCCCAACTACATCTACTTAAAACACTAGCGTATAGATTGGTCACTGCTACAACACAGGGAGCTAGAGTTAAGGTGTAGACATCGTGGCCAAAGGGAGTGGGATACAGTTTTTACAATCATCATCTGATAAATACGGGCGGTGGATGATCACAGAATTTCAAGTTAGCAATGATCAGAAAATGACATTATGTAGTATATATGGAAGCATAAGTGATGACTAGAATGTACTGAATTATATCTCCAAAGAACTCGCCGACTGGCCCACTGATAATATGGGGGGATTTTAATATTAATTTACCTTGTGATTGATCACTTGAACCCGGGTAGAAATACAGAGGAAGGAAACCAAAAATGTTCCAAGCTCTGAAAAACCTATGCCCAATCTATGGTTTATATTGCTGGCAAATGAAGAAACCAAACGATCCAGGTTACACTTTCTTCTCTAATCCGCGTCCAACATATGAGACTGAATTATATGTTTATTTCCAGCACTTCGAGCTCAAAGTGCGTAATTGAAAAGCTACTGCGGGTCTTATCTGATCACAACCCGAAAGTTTTAAATATAGAAGTGGGAGCTGCAAACTCAAATGTAAAAAGATGGACCTTTGAGGGAGCATTGTTACTTTATAAGGAATATTGTAGACATATTACTCAGTGGATACCAGGTTTTGTGGAGGATAATATGGGAAGTGCAGCATTTGAGGTTGTCTGGGATGCCCTGAAGACAGGGATCAGAGGAGAAACATTATGATTCTCACTAAATTTCAACAAGGAGGCTAAACAAAAAATGGCAACACTGCAAAGGAATTTGGGGGCAGCCGAGGAAGGACTAAAAAGGGGTGTACATTAGGGATGGCAAACTGAAATTGAACAAAGGCATGTGGCAATTGCTAAAACCGCCATTATAGATATCTTAATGGAGAAAGCAATAGGCAACAGCACACAGGGAAGCAATCGATGAACTAAGAAACAGATTGATCATCACTTGGCAGTATGTACTAGACAACAAAATACAGTTAATCTATTACAGCAAATCAATGATCCAGAATATGGGCATAAGACCGATCCTAAAGCAGGTATTATCAAAAATTATACAAAGCTAATATGGGTGAAGAACAGAATAGGATAGAGGAATATTTAGATCAAATTCCATCTGTAAGATTAGAGGAGGAAGATCAGGATGGTTTGGATTCCCTACCACAATGGGAGGACATTTTACTCTCCATGAATAGCCTAGCTAAATGGAAAGCTTCTGGTACAGACGGTATACCAGCAGAATTTTACCCAAAATTTTCCCAGCAGCTAAAGGGAATAATATGTTATTTATTCACACATATTTTTCATGGAAGGCCCCTGGGATCATGGTCCTTAGCGAAGATTGTGATTTAAAAAAAAAAGTAAGACACCTACAGAACTTGGATCCTATTGTCCTATCACCCTGATTAATGGTGATTCCAAGATTTATTCTAAACTATTAGCCAGCGTACTTGCATTGGTTATAAGTAGTATCTGTCCAGCAACATGGTTTATCCCTTGGAGGAATACCATCGATCATATCAAAAGAGTGATCACTTTGTTTGGTATCACCGATGTTTCAGGAGACGCTATGGCACTTTTTTTATTCAATGCTGAAAATGCTTTTGATAAGGTTTCCTGGAAATATCTATGGACAGCCATGTCAAGAAGTGGCTTTAGGGAGAATTTCATAATGGCAGTGCAAATGTTATACATCGAACCATCAGCCGTGGTGATGGTCAATGGGACATTATCAAAGAAAATAGACATCACTAGAGGGACTAGACAGGGGTGTCCATGCTCCCCCCTCCTATTTGTGGTGTTTATCGACCCCTTCATCTGTAGACTCGAGCAATGCATTAATACCGCCAATAAAGTCACAGGATTGGCCTACGAAAACCTTGGCTTTTGTGGATGAAGCAAAGCTCTGGTTACCTCTGATCCCAACACTGCTATGAAGATTATTGAAAAGGAGGCCAAATGTTTTGGAAACGTGGCTGGCTATGCACTAAACCAAGATAAAACACAGATAATACTTAATCAAAAAATTAGTATGGAAGATAATCAGGTTGTGGAAAGAGCCACATATCTGGATGTGAGTATAACAGCAAAACTGAACAACCTAATTAACAATAATCTGGAACCATAATGCAACAGACGAAAAAAGATCTTGCAAGGTTAAATAATCTACACCTAACAATTGGGGGTCGATGCAACGTGATAAAAATGCTTTTTTACCAAAGTTTTTATACTTTTTTAGGGCAATTTGTTTGGAGTTTACACCTCAATGGTTTAAATCAATAGAAAGTATGTTTCGTGGTTTATATGGGGGTATATATGAGACCACGAAGAGCATTGAGATTTATTACCCTACCAAAGCATAGAGGTGGGTTGTCCCTTCCCAATTTAAAACTTTATTATTGGGCCACCACACTAAGGTGTAGTCGGGAGTTATTACTGACAAATGTAGACAATTGGACAAATGATAGGATTCCATCACTGCAGGAACTTATATTGGGTGAAGAAACTGTCATGAATCTGTATGAAGCCACACTTATGCGTGGCTCCATTACTTTTAGAGAGTGTTTACTGTCAAAAAACCCACCCCTTTCCCGTGCACCAGCACTCCATTGTAAGTGTATGCCTATGTTAAAGTATGTTCAGTGTAATACTTAAAGTGTAAACATTGTGACATTTTCGTGTGACATTTTGCTTGGTAAAATCTTTAATTGCCGTTTTTATTTTATGCCTCTGAATCACAATAGTGCCTTTGTTTGCCAGTATTGGTTTTCAGGAGAACAAGAGAAATGTTGCCTTAAACTTTACAAGGTTCTCGCGTGAGAGAAATCATGCAGTTGTTCCCTTGCGTGTGCCGGCCTGATTCTGATCGAACGCATGCATCAAGGCCAAGCGCACGCAAACGTGGGGTGCGGCTGGGTGTGGTCCGGTATTTAAACCGCACCCAGCCTTCTGTAAAGCACTTTGCCTTCCGCCTGTTCAGCAAGAGGAAGTGAGAGCCCCTGCTCCGTGGGAAAACGTCGCTTGCTGGAAAAAACAACTTTGAAAGCATGAATCCATCGTAGAAGGTCAAGACCTGGCATTCTTCAGTCAAGACTTCAGGAAAAGCTGAAAAAGAGATAAGTGAACAGCTTTTCTTTAAACTAAGGTGCCCCTCGCAAGAAAGGTCGCCGGAACAATTCACGAACACTTCTTTCAAGAAGTAATCTCGGAAACTTTGAATTAGAGTTATTTGTCAAGAATTAAGGAGGGGAAAAAACGTGAATTTTGCACTTTGGAAAGACATTATTTCTGAATGTGAATTTTTGATTCTTAAGTTGTATATGTGTTCTCCTTGTTATTATAAAGACCTTGCTTTTTAGATTTGAGAACCCAAGAACATAAAAGGCACAGAAAAACATTCAAATTTACTTAAAAAAGAAAGGTTTAAATTCACGACAGGACAACACAACAAGACGAGACGATCGAATCTCATCTGACCAGTTTACCCAACAAGACAACAAAGAAATACTGGACGAAAGACAGACAACAGCTGTTCGCAGGCCGACAGCAAGAACATTTACGTCCAGTACCGGCCCTCCTCCCCTTTGTCTAACTCAAATCTTGTAGTGTTCAATACTTCCTCCAGGAAGGGGTTAGGCTTTAGGGAGGTTGGTCCCTTGCGTCCCTGCGAATTCTCTATGCGTCTCATATCAAGACAAGGTAAGGGACGACGTGAAGACCTTGACAGAAGCCAAAGCCCAAGTAGAATAAAATTCGCCTGAACGCAATGGACCAAGTCACCCTTCAAGATATAGCTGCTATGCTATCAGAATTAAAACAGGAGAATGTAGATTTACGTAGAGACATGGTTGCACTTCACAACACAGTGCAACAACAAAAGCCAGTTTTAAAACCAGCCACCTTCTCGGGTGGAGCTTCTTCTTCTTCCTCGGAAAATCAAACTCAGATCCAGGTAATAACGCCAGTCCCAACACCTCTAGCCCAACCTGAGAGGTTTTATGGTGACCCTAATAAATTTACCGTTTTTCTTAATCAGTGCCATTTACATTTTTGGGCTAAAGTTACAGCTTTCCCACATGATTCCTCCAAAGTGGCTTTTATGTTGTCCTATTTAGGTGGGGATGCTGCTTTGTGGTCGGTCCCTCTAGTAGAAAGAAATGACCCTGTTTTGTATGACTTTAGAGCCTTTGAACGCTCTTTAAAAAAGATTTTTGCTAAACACGTCTTTGTTCAATCAGCTGACAGTGAGCTCTTAAATTCAAAACAGGGTTCGTCTGATCTATTACATTATATATCAGTATTCAATCGCTTGGTTCTAGAAGCTGATTGGCCACATCAAAAAAGGGTATCCCTATTCTATAGAGGTTTGAAGGACGAACTCAAGGATATAGTAACTCAAATCTTAGAACCTCCCGAGGAGATCAGTGAATTCATAGATTTAGTGGTAAAATTAAATCATAGGTTGATAGAAAAGAAAGGGGAAAGAGGAAAAGTAGACCATAAGATAATGTTTCAAAAAGATACAAATTCGTTTCCTAAGGAAACAACCCAAAGGTTAGACACTGTTGAACCCATGCAATTAGGTTCATTTTGTGGACCTCTAACAAAGGAGGAAAAAGAGAAGAGACGAAAGCTAAATCAGTGTCTTTATTGCGGGAAGACAGGACACTTCGTTAAAGAATGTCCTTCCAAACCAAATAAAGGGAAAACCAAGTCTGTGAATTTGGCTGTAACATCTGAGGAAACGGAAAACTAACGCACTCGGTAAAGGATTAGGTCAGTTTATCGAGTGTGTGTTCCAGTTCGGCCTCAACTGTCCCACCTAAGGGGTGTCGACATTTTTGTGTCATTGTTGAATTGAAAAGTTTAGTCACTTCTGGAAGTTCAAAGAAAGTAGAAGTAACTCTTGATTCGGGAGCTACTGGAAATTTTATTGACACTCAGTTTTTAAAGTTTTTAGGATTTAACTCCGTTCAAAAGACTTACCCAGAGACAGTCAGAGCAGTTGACGGAAAGGAATTGACTTCAGGACCGATCAAGAAGCAAACTGAAGTTTTAGTTATGGACTGCTCCCCTATCCACAGAGAGAGAATAGTCTTTGATGTCATCGACGCTCCACAATTCAAATTAATCTTGGGGCTTCCCTGGTTAGATTTACACAACCCAATGATTGATTGGCAGGCGCGAACAGTGACCTTTAAATCTCACCATTGTTAGAGTCAATGTTTCCTTTTAGACAGGACTGGAGACACAATTCAAGGCTTTGAATTACCCGTAGAATCTTCTAGTATCCTTCTTCTAGAAGGAGTGCCTGCAGTGTACTCAGGCCTAAAGGATGTGTTTGACAAAAAGAAGGCTAATTCCCTTCCCCCTCATAGGGATTTTGACTGCAGAATTGATCTTGTGCCTGGGGCAACCCTGCCATGCAGTAGAATCTACGCTCTGACAGAAAAAGAGAATGAACACTTACGAGAATACTTAGACGAATACCTTGCAAACGGTTTCATTAGGCACTCTAAGTCTCCTGTCTCATCTGCACTTTTTTTATTCCAAAACGTGGGGGGGAATTGAGAGCGTGCATTGATAATAGAGCCTTAAACAATGTCACGATAAAGAATAGATATCCTTTGCCTCTCATTCCAACTCTTTTAGATCAGGTTAAGAACGCAACCATTTATACTAAATTGGATTTGCGTGGAGCTTACCATCTTGTTAGAGTCTGGAAAGGCGATGAGTGGAAGACAGCATTCCGTACCAAATTTGGCCTTTATGAATAGCAAGTCATGCCTTTCGGACTCTGTAACGCTCCTGCAGCCTTCCAATTTTTTCATAAATGAGGTTTTGCATGAATTTATTGACATTTGTTGTGTGGTCTACATAGACGCCATTTTAATCTACTCACACTCAAAAGACGAACTTGTACAACAAGTTCGCGCCATTCTTCAAAAACTGCTTTCCAATTCATTATATGTGAAATTAGAAAAGAGTTTATTTCATGTGTCAAAAGTAGATTTCTTGGGATACATTATTAGTCCCGCTGGCATAGAAATGGACCCTAAAAAAGTGGTAGCTGTTACTTCTTGGCCCCAACCTTCATCAGTGAAACAAATACAAAGTTTTCTGGGGTTTGCAAACTTCTACCGAAGATTCATCCAGAATTTTTCACAAATTATATTTCCCATTACCAAACTACTACGAAAAGGAGTAAAATTTGATTGGATCGAAGCAGCTGATAAGGCCTTTCAAGATTTAAAGGAAAAGTTCACATCAGCTCCCATTTTGAGTCACCCAGATCCTAAACTCCCATTTATTGTCAAGGCAGATGCATCTCAGTTTGCTTTAGGAGGAATCTTGTCTCAACGAAATTTTGAAACTGATCAAATGCATCCCATTGCCTACTATTCAAGAAAATTGTCCCCTGCAGAAATAAATTATGCAATAGCTGATAAAGAATTATTAGCAATAAAAGCAGTTTTTGAGGAGTGGCAACACTACTTGTTAGGGGCTCGTCACCCCATTACCATTTATACAGACCATAGGAACTTACAAGCCTTACAAAAGGTAAAAGCTTTATCAGCCAGACAGTTAAGTTGGTCTTTGTTCTTCAATGATTACAGTTTTGTGATAACTTACCGACCCGGGAAAGAGAATCTAAAAGCTGATGCATTATCTCGATTAGGAGAAAATAGTTTGGATCATGAATCTGTTGTTCTTCCTGTTTTACCACCTACCTGCTTTCAAGCTTGTTTATCGGTAAAAAGTATTTCAGACAAAATTCAAAGGGAGTTAAAGACTAAAAGTCTGGAAGAATAGAGAAAAGATTACCCAAATCTTCAAGAAAAAGATAAGTTTCTGTACATGCATGGCTTGATTATGGTTCCCAGTAAATCCCTTCAGGAATCCATTATCCACCTTTTTCATGATTCACCTCTCTCGGCTCATCCGGGAATCGCCAAGACATACGAACTAACTAAGAGACAATTTTGGTGGCAAACAATGTTCAAAGATGTTCAAGGTTATGTAACCACTTGTAGTGTGTGTATCCAAAATAAACCTTCTCATCAGTCTCCTAGTGGGCTTTTAACACCTCTTCCCATACCTCCCCAACCATGGCATTCTATTTCTTTGGATTTTATTGTAGAACTTCCTTTAACTCAAAAAGGACATACTACAATTTTAACTGTTGTAGATCAGTTTTCACGAATGGCTCATTTCATTCCATTGAAAAGACTTCCTACTACTATGGAATTAGCTAAGATTTTGATTACTCATGTCATTCGCTTACATGGAATTCCATCAGTAGTGATTTCTGACAGGGGGTCTCAATTTATTTTGCATGTTTGGAAGAATTTAAGTTCTCTTCTCCAAATGGAAATTCGTTTATCATCCAGTTATCACCCCCAAACGGATGGTTTAACAAAACGCACAAATCAAACCATAGAACAATACTTACGGTGCATGTTAACCACCGTCTCAGGTGATTGGTCTGACCTCTTAAGTACTTTGGAATTCGCATACAATAATCCTGAACATTCTTCCACTAGTATGTCTCCTTTTTTTTGTAATTATGGCTTCCATCCAAAAAGCTTTCCGGAAGACATTAAGAGTAATACTTCAGTTCCAGCAATTGATGACTATATCTCAGAGTTGTCTTCTATTCATAAGGATGCTAGGTATAATTTAGCTCATGCTAAGGAATGCCAAAAAAGATCGGCTGACAAACACAGAAGAGAACAACCTCTATATAGCCCTGGAGACAAGGTTTGGTTGAGCACAAAAAACTTGACCATAAAAGGAAACAAGAAATTTAACCCCAGATTTATAGGTCCATTTCCCATCGAAAAGATTATTAACCCTGTTTGTGTAAAGCTACTTCTTCCTCAGAAATATCGTATTCATCCAGTATTCCATGTGTCCTTAGTCAAACCTTTTGACCCCCAAACTAGGTTAATTCGACCTCCATCTTCCATTTTAATTGATGGCCACTCAGAATTTGAAGTCAAGAAGGTTTTAGACTCCAAGAGGGTTCGCGGAAAATTGTTTAATTTGGTGGATTGGAAGGGGTATGGTCCTGAGGAAAGATCATGGGAACCCATCACTCATCTACAAAATGCTCCGAAAGTACTGAGAAAATTCCATATGCAAAACCCCTCGAAACCTAAGCCTATAGCAACAGTTTTAGGGGGGATCTTGAGGAGGGAGTACTGTCATGAATCTGTATGAAGCCACACTTATGCGTGGCTCCATTACTTTTAGAGAGTGTTTACTGTCAAAAAACCCACCCCTTTCCCATGTACCAGCACTCCATTGTAAGTGAATGCCTATGTTAAAGTATGTTCAGTGTAATACTTAAAGTGTAAACATTGTGACATTTTCGTGTGACATTTTGCTTGGTAAAATCTTTAATTGCCGTTTTCATTTTATGCCTCTGAATCACAATAGTGCCTTTGTTTGCCAGTATTGGTTTTCAGGAGAACAAGAGAAATGTTGCCTTAAACTTTACAAGGTTCTCGCGTGAGAGAAATCATGCAGTAGTTCCCTTGCGTGTGCCGGCCTGATTCTGATCGAGCGCACGCATCAAGGCCAAGCGCACGCAAACGTGGGGTACAGCTGGGTGTGGTCCGGTATTTAAACCGCACCCAGCCTTCTGTAAAGCGCTTTGCCTTCCGCCTGTTCAGCAAGAGGACGTGAGAGCCCCTGCTCCGTGGGAAAACGTCGCTTGCTGGAAAAAACAACTTTGAAAGCCTGAATCCATCGTAGAAGGTCAAGACCTGGCATTCTTCAGTCAAGACTTCAGGAAAAGCTGAAAAAGAGATAAGTGAACAGCTTTGCTTTAAACTAAGGCGCCCCTCGCAAGAAAGGTCGCCGGAACAATTCACGAACACTTCTTTCAAGAAGTAATCTCGGAAACTTTGAATTAGAGATATTTGTCAAGAATTAAGGAGGGGAAAAAACGTGAATTTTGCACTTTGGAAAGACATTATTTCTGAATGTGAATTTTTGATTCTTAAGTTGTATATGTGTTCTCCTTGTTATTATAAAGACCTTGCTTTTTAGATTTGAGAACCCAAGAACATAAAAGGCACAGAAAAACATTCAAATTTACTTAAAAAAGAAAGGTTTAAATTCACGACAGGACAACACAACAAGACGAGACGATCGAATCTCATCTGACCAGTTCACCCAACAAGACAACAAAGAAATACTGGACGAAAGACAGACAACAGCTGTTCTCAGGTCGACAGCAAGAACATTTACGTCCAGCACCGGCCCTCCTCCCCTTTGTCTAACTCAAATCTTGTAGTGTTCAATACTTCCTCCAGGAAGGGGTTAGGCTTTAGGGAGGTTGGTCCCTTGCGTCCCTGCGAATTCTCTACGCGTTACATATCAAGACAAGGTAAGGGACGACGTGAAGACCTTGACAGAAACAAGAGGGTGTCCAATGCGGCAAGTATATGATAGCTATTTTAAGAAAGTACGCTTTAAAACCCTGTTCAGTGTACATAAGGTATGGAATAAAGTACGTAAAATGTTGGGTATTGGCCGGCTATCCTTTTATATGCTGATAGTTAATAATCATAACCTCCTGGAGATCTTTGGAGATTCACCTATGGACAGATGGGTTTGGTTGGGGATTTTGCAGCTTGGTTGTTTTCATTCAGCTTCAGGGATCAAGTATTTTCATGAATCAAACCATGATTATATATTAGACCACAGAGATTTTTTTGAATTCCTCAAGGTCAGGGATTTTCTGGGGAAAAGGGAGGAGGAGGATCTAAATTTCAAAGAGTAAAAACTATTGATATCCTAATTAAAAACAGATTAGGATGTATTGGCGAAGTTCACAAATGCATGAATACCGTAATTCCAGATGATTCGGACAAATGCTTTCTGAAATGGCAGGCTAAACTGGGGGTTTGAGCGGATACCTTTTATTGTTCTTATGAATTATCGCAGTCCTTGCTGATGTCAACCAAACTACGAGCACAATATAATAAGACTTCACTGTACTACAATCTATATAAGATAGCCAAGTGGGAGTCAGGCAAAGGGACTGTATGTCCTCGATGTGCATTGTACGAAGCAGACATAGTGCATATGTTTACATCATGTAACATATTGCAAAAGTTAATTACTGATATATCAGACTTTCTATCAGAAATCCTAAGTATAGGAAAATAACTGTTGTTGTGCTGCACAATGTACTTTTGTTTATAAATATATATAATTTAAAAGGATACCAGGATTGGGCTGCTTACTGCTTGAATGAATGACAACATTAAGAATCGAGGAGAGGTCCTGGTGGGCAGAATTTTAAAGGATACAATTAAAAAATATAAATATATGTATATATGTGTGTGTCCCCAACAACCCACAAGCAACCACCTTTCTGGGGGTTAAATTTCATTGAATGCAGGGGGCAAAATGTACCCACGCACATCTCGGAGACCGCCACCTCCCCTGGGCACTTTAGAATATGGTTGCGGGTGGGAATGCTTGGCCTGCCCTGGCACCGGGGACTACCACCTCCCCGGGCCAAATGCAAGAAAGGAGGGAGGCCATGTTGCCTCTGTCCTAGAGCATTAGATGGCCTTGGGACCATCTCAACCTAGGGCCTGCTCTCTGCTATGTCTCATGGCTGTATGTTGTGGCTTGGCAGGAGCTTTAGCGCTCCCATCAAGCCACAGCAAAGCCTCCACTTTCAGCAAGCGAGAGCAATAAAAATACACTCACTTGCTGAAAGTGGAGCATATGACTATTTCTCAGCCTGCTGTCATGCGAGCAAGGGAACAGACTAATTACTTTCACACACAGGGACCTGCATGTTTAGCAGCTGACTGTGTGTGAAAGAATTGCCGGCAAAGGCCAGGCCCTGCAACTAAACACCCACAAGTTAACTGTTGAGGTAAGCTGTACATGTTATACTGGTAAAGAACATGTGGGGAACTTAGTTGTCTGTAAATGGTAATTGAAGCAAATGATGTTCATATATACAGGTGTAATACGGTTACCTATAGATGGCAATAAAACTTTATGAAAAAACAGCAACTCTCAAGTTCCTTAAAAGAAGAAAGCATGCACAAGAATACTGTAGAATCAAAGAGTTTTCTTTAATGTGTTGGGCCTCCCTCATGTCAGCAACTAAGAGATATGTTTTGGTAGATCAACTTCCTTTCTCAATCGACAAAATACAAATTTAGTGCTCAAATAATTAAAACGTTTTGGAAGACAATGGTTACTATGTGGCCGAAATGGTCCAAGCTTAGACACACTGGTTGTGTCAGAAATGAGAACACTAGGGGGCCTAATACAATGGTGGGCAGATAACGCCTCTGCCAGGCCAGCAGCATCCATGCCTGATTGACCCCGCCGTATTAGTATGGCTGGGGGGTTCGCGGCAGATGGAAAGACTGTCTGCCGCTTTTCCGCAAGTCGACTCAACCAGGCGGAAAAAGAGCATAATATGGATGGTGGTGTCTGCAAGTCACCACCATCCATATTATGATGCAGGTGGAGATCAGCAGGCGGTTTTTGCTTTTGGGGGCTCGTTGGAGGCCCCAGGGGGTTGGGGGTGGGGATTGCACATGCGGGGTACCTATGGTACTGCCCTACATTTGCATGCACAAGCTGGCAGGCAGCTCGCGGTGCCTCTCACATTGTGCATGCAAATGCACAGCATGTGTTCTTTACTTTGCAGCGGGTGCTTCTTACAGCACCACCCGCAACAATGGAAACAAGCATTTACAATGCAATGGTTTTGCCTTTGTTAAAGTTAGAGCTAATGGCATTGCTCTTGACATTATTTTTATTTATGTTTTTTTTTAACATAAATAAATGGCATTGTCATTTACAATAGCAGGACAGGGCACCTTATCACTTTATCCTTAGCACTGCACATTATCTAGTCCACTACATGGTAAACATGTTTGCTAGTCTTCTGACATCCAGTTCTACACCGGCACTATATGGCCGGTTGTGATATGGATCGATCTGCAATTCCCACGTGACGTAAACTCCAACGTAAGGGTGGTCTGATGGGATTTGTACTAGCCTAGTGTTTCCCATAACCTCCAGCAACATTGGTCCACATATGTAGCCTACTGTTCCTGAGTCACTGTTATGGTCACACACCACTTCTAGACCTGTTCTGCTCTCTTGTGTGTTTTTTTTTTGTTGCTATTAATGGACACCTCTTTAGTGGCCGCGCAGCAGGCAGCCCATTGGTCGTCCGTGATCTGTACACAGGATTAACGACCAACTTCCCAATCCTTCGCTTTGATGATCAGACCTGCTTCTTCTAGCGAGCATTTGCCTTTCCAACAGGACTTCTCTAATGCATTTTTCTACATAAACAAGCATGTGCCCATGGCTGGCTGTAATTATTAATGAGTGACGCAGAAAAGCTCTGGACCAGAGATTCCAAACATCACCTTCTTATTCATTGAAATACCCAACAACTCATTTAATAGGAAATACTGTGATGTCCTCCCCCTGTGGGGATTTTTTTCAATGGAATCATAGAAGAAATGTAAAAATCATTAAGCATTGATATGTCTGGGCATGTCAGTTCTAGATTAACAGTTTGTATACCATTCAGCCTGCACTCACTAGGACACTGTAGTGTTGTTCACTGCACAGAGATAATTTTCTATGTGATGTTTAGGTTCCCATAACAGATAGAGTCAGAGCCATCCATCCGGTAATGAGGAGTTTCTTTTTTTGAGAAACAGTCCATCTCTACTGCTTTGATGGGTTGCATGGTGGCCTTGCCTTACTTAATGAGCAATGGAAGTGCTTAAGTGGTGTGGTCAGTGTTTTTCTCATTTTTACCCTTCTCTTAGGTTGGTAAAATGTCAGTGACCCAGCATTTGGGAATTTATTGGTACGTTGATACTGGCTAAACTATCAGTGTTGAATATGTGTATGGTGCTCTATCAAGGGGTTTGTATTTTTGTAATACATCCTAATGGTTACTGTTGTCTGGTGTCCCATTGGTTTTGTGAATGGACGTAGTTAGACGTTCTGTCTACCATGTTGTGTTACTCAGCTCTTAAGCACACCAGTTAAGACCGCACTATCCATTAACTGACAGGCTGATTTCCCCACCTTAGAAAGATACACACTTATAACCCTTAACCCGTCAACAGCTCTCAGCGTGTTATACCCCTCTCTGGGTCCTGCACTCGGCTCTTGGTTGTGAGCTACAGCTGGGAATTCTAAAAATTAAATAAAAACCTGAGCAGCAAGCCAACCTTAGCCTCGTCAAAGGAAATGATAATATGCTGAACTCTAAAAAAAGACATGCTTCTCTCGTCGGACAAGCACCATGCTAGCCGAGGACCCTTCCTCACCAGCACACATCCATCAGCCCTTCAAAAAGCCCTCTTAGTTCTCAGACCAATTGATTACAGTTCACGGATGCCCAAGGCTTTACCGGGCTCCGTGGTTACTTTAGAGGCGACGTGGAGAATTTAAAAACGGAATTGTGAAAAATTGTATATTACCCTGCATATTGTGTCTTAACCATTTTGTTATACAGGCGATTTTTAAAAGCTTACTTTGCACACTCGTGCACTTGCCCCTGATTCTTCCCATGGCAGCCGATTAATATACTGCCCGGGACCCGACTTTGGCCGCCCTTTTGGGTGAGGAGCCTGGAGTGGAGCGGACGCGAGCGGACTAGCGCTCGGCCCCTCCTGCCCTCAGCCCTTCAAAATGGTTCCCCTCCCTAGGAAGCGCAGCGGACGAGCGCAGCGGGCGCGACGTAGGCGCGCCGGAGTTGCGCCTGAGTCAAGCCCGTCTGCGCCCGTCCGCGACCAGTTGGGACCTGGGGCCTCCCCCCCTGCTCCTGGCATTATTCACCCTAGACTTACCTATTCTCGCTGTACTCTGCTTGGCTTACGTCCATCGCCTGGTAAGTACTGTTCTCGCATGTGTTGTCAGGACACACCTCTATCCTGCCCTGATTGCGCCGTGGTTATCACGTCTCGCCCCTCTGAGCTGTGCATTCCCTCATTCCCTTTCTGGATTGATACCCCTCTCCCTGTGAAGGTTCTTTTGCCTAACCCCTCTTCTGTGTTTAGTTTTATTAGTTTAAATTGTCGCTCTTTACCTAAGCACAAAAGGGACATATATGACCTTCTGACTTTATATAGCCCATCGGCCTTGTTTCTTACCGAAACTTGGCTAAAGGACTGCTCTGGACCAGACATCGCTACTGCCCTCCCTGATGATTACGCCTTCATGGGTCGTAACAGACCTCTTAAAGATGGAGGAGGCATTGCTATTATTTTTAAAAGGACCTACTCTTGCAAGTGGGATGATCTTGTTATCCCTAATTGCGAAGCTGGCTGTTTTAAACTCCTATTATCCCCGAATTTTACACTGTCCGGTGCTCTTCTATATCGCCCACCCGGCGCTGCTGGCGCATGGGCTGCTGCTCTTCCGGAATATATCTCCCCCCTTCTGCTGGAATCTAATAATTTTTTGTTATTGGGTGATCTAAATATACATTTTAATGACACCCTATGTCCTACCAGCACTCATCTCACACAGGACCTGGCCGCCCTCAATCTAAGTCTTTTAAACTCTGGTCCCACGCATAAAGGTGGCAACTTACTTGATCCAATTTTTACTAATCTAGATAATGTTACCTGCCTCCCCTCTAAGCCGATTACTTGGTCGGATCATTTCATTGTAGAGTTTCACATCAAGACAACGGTTGCACCTGGCCCCCTTGGCAGCCCACATTCCCTTGGTACAAGAAGGAACTGGCAAAAACTGAATCTGGAGCAACTTAATCATTCCTTAAAAGTAACCCTCCCCCCTTCTGCTAATATTACCACGGATGACGTGGGCAAGATCAGCACCTGGCTTACTGCTGCTATTGAGTCCTGCCTTCCGGCACGTAAATGTAAACAAAAGTTCTTGCATCCTCCTGCCCCTTGGTTCAATGAAGAACTCAAAATGGAAAAGTCACGCTGCAAAAGACTGGAGCGCATTTGGAGATCCAACTACCTGTTGGCAGATAAAGAGATTTACAAAATTGCCTTACATAAATACCACACTCTATGTAACACTGCCAGGGCTAATCATGTCAACGACACGATACTGAAAGCTCAGAATCGTCCTAAAGCCCTCTTTAAGGCAGTTCAGGAACTATCGGGTATGTCCTGTGCCCCCAAAGCCCCCTGCCTGGATAGCAATCAATGTAATTCCTTGGCAGAGTTCTTTACATCAAAAATTTATAACATCTACGCAGGCTTTGGCGCTTCACCTTCTGTCTCACCCAGGCCACCATTCCAGCAATACGACCAACTCTCCATACAGGATGATCCTGAGCGACTCTCTTCTCCCCGATTAGATAAATGGGAATGTATCTCCATGCCTGTCTTCCAGAAATTGTTGGCAGAGATTAAATCCGGCTCTCCCTTGGATCCCATGCCTACCCAGATTCTTTGTACTTTAGACACTGTCCCTCTGGACTGTATCTTGGCTCTTTTGAATGCATCTCTCACCGAGGCAGTAGTTCCTAACATCTGGAAGCATGCGATGGTGGTCCCACTGCTGAAGAAAGCTAATGCGGATGTCAGCAACCCAGCCAACTTCCGGCCCATTTCCCTGCTTCCCTGCCCCTCAAAGGTGTTGGAGAAACATGTTAATCGTCACCTCACCACCTACATTGAGTCAGCGAATGTCCTCCACCCTTCTCAGTCTGGTTTCCGGGCGGGCTTCTCTACGGAGTCCACCCTTCTGGGAGTCTCGGAGACAGTCAGGCGCCAGGTAGACAAAGGGGAGACAGTGGCACTCATCCTTTTGGATTTGAGTGCCGCTTTTGACACCGTCTCCCATAGTATCCTCTTGTCTGCCTTGAAGTCTGTTGGTATCTGCGGCTCCGCTCTTGCCTGGATCTCTGATTTTCTTTCTCATCGCACTTTCCAGGTTTTCTCCCCCTCTTCTGTGTCCACTGTTCACAACTCCCCGTATGGTGTTCCCCAAGGTTCTATTCTTAGTCCTTTATTTTTTAATCTTTATGTCAGACCTCTTGCTTTTCTTGCTGAACAGGCTGGACTTTCTATTTTTTCTTATGCTGATGATACCCAGATTATTTTCTCTCTCTCCTCTAATCAACACTCCCCTTCTTCTTCTCTCTGTTCTGGACTCACTGACATCGCCAACTGGATGCTGACTAACAAGCTAAAACTGAACGGCGATAAAACAGAGCTTCTCCTGTTTGGGCCGGATTCCGCTCTCTGGGGCCCGCAACATTGGCCTCAGCAAATGGGACCTTTACCGGTCCCAGCAACTTCAGCACGTAATCTGGGGGTCCTCTTTGATAATCAGTTATCCATGAGACAACATGTGGTCAAGGTCTCGGCCACATGTACCACCATCATCAGGTGGCTGAGGAAGATCACGTGGATGTTGCCTCCAGATACCCAGAAGTCAGTGGTCCAGGCCCTAGTGACATCGCGGCTGGACTACGGTAATGTACTCCTTCTGGGTGCCTGTAAGGAGGTCACCCGGAAGCTTCAGGTAGTTCAGAACATGGCTGCCCGTCTACTTTGTAACCTACCGAGAACAACCTCAGTTGCTTCTTCCCTGCGTAGCCTTCATTGGCTGCGCATAGAATCTAGGACCAAATTTAAAGCACTTTGCTTCATGCACCGTATCAAAGCTGGAAAAGCCCCCCACTATCTTTCCACTTTAGTCCAGCAATACTGTCCCTCCCGCACCCTTAGGTCTTCCACTCACTGCAGATTCTCTGTTCCCCGCTTTAAGCGTGCCAGAGTCGGCGGATGCTCGTTCTCCCACCTGGCACCTGCGCTCTGGAACTCGCTTCCCATCCCTCTGCGGTCTGAAACATCCTATATCAAATTCCGCAAAGATGTGAAAACCTGGCTGTTTTCTCTGTAACCGATTCCTTAACTTCCGTCTGCCCTCTTTTACTTCTGTTCTCTTAGCGCCGGGAAACCTACGGGTAGCTGAGCGCTCTACAAAATCAGATATAATATAATAATAATAATCCATCCTTCAACACCGTGTACCCGATGCAGCGCGACGGCCTGGGCTAAGTCAGAGCCTTTTATTTGTACAATTTGTGCGCCTTGAAGTATCACGTATTTTACGTAGCCGAGTAAACAGTAAACACGCTGCAAGAAGAAAGGGGCCCAATGACGCCCTATTTACACACCTTCCTGCTTACCAAACACATCGAGCTGCCAGCAAGACGGTCACTTCCCGAATAAAGTTGAGTGCAAAGAACGAAAATAACAAGAAACAAAAATAAAAGAGCACTCACCTGGACATCTTCCCTAGCCTCGTCAAAGGAAATGATAATATGCTGAACTCTAAAAAAATACATGCTTCTCTCGTCGGACAAGTGTCTGCATTTTGCTCACAATTAACCTCACTGTCCTATGATCTGCAACTCGCGTTCTTTTCAGATTAAATTCTGAATACATTTGTCATGGCCTTTCCAGTAAAAGATTTGATTCAAAACACACTATGGGAGAGGATTGCGAATCAAGCACTCTTCTGCAACGGGGAGCCCCACCACTGCCTGCACGAACGCCTAAAGCATCTTATATTATTTCTGCATCTCATTCCGAAAATCGTCTCAAATCCGAGACCATCGTGCTTACCTTAAATAACTGGGATGCCAGGGCACCATGCTAGCCGAGGACCCTTCCTCACCACCACACATCCATCCTTCAACACCGTGTACCCGATGCAGCGCGACGGCCTGGGCTAAGTCAGAGCCTTTCATTTGTACAATTTGTGCGCCTTGAAGAATCACGTATTTTACGTAGCCGAAACAGTAAACACGCTGCAAGAAGAAAGGGGCCCGATGATGCCCTATTTACACACCTTCTTGCTTACCAGACACATCGAGCTGCCAGCAAGAAGGTCACTTCCCGAATAAAGTTGAGTGCAAAGAACGAGAATAACAAGAAACAAAAAAAAAAGCACTCACCTGGACATCTTCCCGCAGATCAGAGGGGGCGGGAAAGGCGACCACGCCCACGCGAGCAGGAAGGCAGGTGCAGGCTCAATGCCGGACCAGATTCGGGGGCATTGACGAGAACAGGCTTTCGGCTGACGTAGCCAAAAGAGAAAAATTCTCGGGAACGCCCCCGAATCTGGTCCGGGATTGACGGACAGAGCCCTCTCCCAATGGCTAGCCTCCATTTATGGAGCTAGCCAATGGGAGGAGGGGGCGGATACCCGACCCCACAGAGAAAAACATAAGGTTTTCCTAGCGCATGTGTACTTCGTACTTCGTACTCCGTACGCATTTGCTAGGCAAAACCAAAAAATGCTGGATGTGACCGCTAGTGTGGTGGACCCCTTACTAATTTGAATGGCGGAACTGCCGCATCATCAGCAGTCGGTCCTGTGCTCTGATGCGGTGGGGGGCGGACATAGTCCGCCTGCCAACGTAATAGGCCCCGATGTCTGAATTGAGGAAAAGCAGTTAATGCCAAAAAAAGCAGTGACATGTGTTGCCTGGAACACATTCAATTCAAAATAACATTTGTTATTTATTTTTTCAATATGCAAAAAGATTTAGATCGGTGATGCCGAGCAACGAAGGATAGTTAATTCCCTTCTGGGGTAGTAAGCCTCTGTTAAAAAAATTATCAATTTTAGAGAAAGTAAGGCTTACACTCATAGAGGCAAAAACTGGTGCGCTAAACACTCACTTTAAGCTTCAGACTGCGGGAGTCAGTCAGTGTGTGAGGGACGGACTGCGTCTCCGGTTCCTGAAAGGGCGCACTGAATGGAGAGAGCGAGGCCAGTGAGCCAGGTGCTCTTTAAATGAGTAGCCGGAGCGCGCGTTATATTATAAATGATAATAAAGAATACTGGAATTTGTACAGTAATCATCTAAAAACACAGAAGTTAGAACAAATAAACAAATAGTTGCAGGGAAAAACAAGACTTGCAAATTTGGCGCAGTAGTGTATACATAGCAGAATCTAAACCACGAGGTTAGGTGATGTGAGTGTCACAGCATGTAGTTTATAGGATGGCATTCCATTCATCCATCCAGTTTAGTCCATGTTCAAAGGCACAACAATTAAAAATCAATTTGCACTCCAATCTGTTTAGGAGCTGTTGTTTACTGCCACCTCTACAGTTGGGGTGTAGGAGTGCCATTGTTCTAGAAAACGTTCCACAAGAGGTGCTGTGGTGATCCTGCAGCTAATCCGGCTCTTATGCTGTGAAATCCTGTTTTTTATCTTCTGAGTGGTTTGATCTATGTATAGCAGTTTGCATGGACATTGCATGCAATAAATCACTTTTTTTGAATTACAGTTGGAAAAGAACTGCAACTGGTGCTTTACATCTCGCTCTTCAAACACTTTGGCATTCACAGTGGATTCACATGCTAAGCAATTGTTACATATGTAGTGACCTTGTAGAGGAGGTAGATTGAAATAGGATTGGAGGGGGTTATCCCTGCATGCAAGTTTATGAACCCTAGCCAGGTGATCTTTAATATTCCACCCTCTTTTGAAGGAGAACAGGGGGCTCCTGGAGTCAGGTCCAAGGGAGCAAGTACTGACCAAAGTTTTTTATCATCTAAAAGTAAGTGTCTAGCTCACCGGTTTTTGCCTGTATCGGTGTAGGCCTTACCTTCTCTAAAATGGATTCATTTTTAACAAAGGCTTACTACCACAGAAGGTAATTAACTATCTTCCATTGCTCCCCATCGCCGCCATACACCTCCGATTGAATTCCTAATAAGCAGATCATGTAAGTCCCCCACCTGCCTTCCCTGGCATGGGCCAATCAACATCTATCGCTAAATATGCCTTCACCATCATCGTAATTTCCCTTACAGATCTAGTCACTTGACCAACTGGAACCTACTTACATGCTTCTTACTCAGCCGTCACAATAGGCGCTGCTAATCACCACTCGCTCTGATTAATTCCTAATAAGTCCACTCTTCCTTAATTGATCATTCTCACTCACAGGTTCTATTTAACCCTAATGATCCTTTTTTTCCAGCAGTCACCTGGGTTTGAGCAACCGGCAGCTTCACGCCAATTTCATCCCTTACTGTTCGCCCACCGGTCATTGCCGAAATGCCTTAATTGCGTTCTGACTATACTATTCTTCTTCATTCTCACCGGCTTCTCCCGGTCTCAGAGTGAGTCTCATGTTCTCCGTGATCAGCGCCTACTCTGCCTGTCTTTCAACTCGCAGTGGGGCATGATTTTCCTTTTTCTCACCTCATGATGTTTTATCTTTAACTATGCGCTTATATCACATTGAGCCTTTAAACGATTTTGGGCACAATTACTTGCTTTGCCCCCACAGTAACTAATACTTATGTCTGACATAGTAATTGTTTTCCCGACAACGAATGGCAATATTTGACCAAGTTTTTAGCATAGTTTAGGATTATCTCTCACTGGGAGCACTACCGCTCATGTTTTCGCTTACTAATTAATAATATAATAAGAGAGAAAGTCCAGGGACTATCCATTAACATACCTTGTAACGTTTCCTTTAGATTCAGCTTGATCACCTTTGCTATATCCTGAAGATGATCTCAAGACACTGAGATCGAAACACCGTCAACCACCTACAACAAGAACTCCATGCATTTTTGTATAATTTGTTCATAAGGAGTTCTCCCGGTTGTTGTCAATGCAATGTATATATTTTAAAGTCATTCTCACTTATAACATCACACTTGTTGTCACTTTTTTAATGTGAGCACTTGAAGTATATCTTTTTGCATATTGAAAAAATAAGTAATAAATATTATTTTGAATTGATTGTGTCCCTGGCTACACATGCCATTGCTCTCGTTGACATTAACTACTTTTCCTCAACTCAGACCTAGTGTTCTCATTTATGACACACCAGTGTGTCTAAGCTTGGACCATTTTGGCCACATAGCAACCATTGACTTTCAAAACATTAATAAACCCCAGGTTCCAATATTGGTGTACCCTTGTTTACCTTACCACAATTATGAAAAACAGTAAACATAGACAATGCACTTTATCCCTGCAGCAGTTCATAGTATTTCAGATCGTTCCACTATTGAGAGTTCTAGTCGCATGTGACACATAAATCATCCTAACCTTAGTGCATCATGCTAATGCAGTACCTCAGTTCAAAATTAGCACGTAGCATCAACCTCTTATGAGTAAATGTAATCAATAATGAGACCGTGCCATCAGCACTATTCTTATCCTTAGTAAACTCTACTTTTGTTGTAAAGTTTCAACACACTTCAAAACAACTTAAATGAAAACATGGACTGGATTGACCCGGTCTCCAATCGGAAGGTCCACTTTCATGAAAGTTATTGTCCAAAAATAAACGCACTCAGCAACGGCTGTATTCAGCAGCTGGTGCTGCCTTTCGATCACGGGGCTTGTGGCTTATATGGAACCCAGGAACTCAACATTTTTGTGGCGTTTCTCAAAATTGAATGGCAGGCAAAACAAGAAAATATAACGTATTATCACATTCAGCTCCCATGAGCACTTCATGAACAATTGACAGTGCTACCAGTCCCATAATGCCTCACAGAGATCACATGGGTAACTTCCTGAACCGTAAGTGACTCTAATGATTCTCCACCACACATAGCTGCAGAGCAATTGCAGTTTGCAAATTGGAGGAGGCCTGCTCATAAAAAATGTTTTCATGTCCACAGACATCACCACTTGTGCAATGCTTACACTTTGCCCAGTCACCAGATCTCTCTTTATATATAGCACAGTATGTAAATCTGATTACAGGACACATGTACGTAAGAGTAAATTTTTAGATATAAAAAAACCTCCACATCAAGGTATGGAGATTAGACTGGCGTAATACATGTGTCCCTGTATCTGGAGCCATGTTCCCATTTATAAGCAGATACATTTATACAGGGGGAGAAAAAATATAAACAGTCTTTGCACAATCAGCCACAACATACATGTGTATATCAGACCATTTTAAGTATTGCTGTTTCTATAGGTGTTTATATAAAAGGGAGTGTGCCTGATAATACAAATATGTTTCAATGTAAATCAATACATATTTAGATATTTAGGTATGTCTCTATGTATTTATCTGTTAATTTCAGTTATTTCTTTTTAAAAGGTCTACCTTTATCTCATCCATCTTCTCTGCCTCATTCCAAGATTTTCTGCCAGCCTGTTCAACACTCTCCCTCCTTTTTATCCAACTCACCCGACTAACGTGTACACATGTCCACTATTCCTAAATAAATAAGGCACTTTATCTGATCCACTGCCAGTTGTCTATCTTTACTCAAAACACTACTAAGCATGTGACCTCAAGAGCACAAACTTAACAAACCTGCTACAATTAATCCTCAAGGAAAAACGGTAGTACATATTACTAATCTAATATTACTAATTATACTAATATTGCTAATCTACTAACTATTTAGTTCTAATCTGTTTTTCCGGAGTAGCATGCTACCTGTTCAGGCGTATTAAGTGCTATATAAATGCAATTTGCAATTAGTATAGTCTATACTTGATGAAGGTTATCTAACTCAAAAGTTTGTTTTTGTTTTTCAGAAATTGTTAGATCTTCTTGGTGCTTTACAATCCCCAAATTAACAGTGCAATCCTTGATGCTACACCGGGCTTTCCAATAATATTCACCAATATTAAATCCATCATCCAAAAACTACTTTGGGTAGTAACATGAATTAAACAAAATCTCAAACCTTAAACCAATGAGGACTCATGTTTTTCTTATTCCACATATTTGCAGCATTCAGGATTTTATGGTGGGATAGGGTCAAAATAGGATTGGTCAAGTCTTATAACAGAATCAACTATTATTGGAAACAGCATGTTGCTGTATACGGGTAATAAGTTACAAACACATGCCTATTTGAATTAAAGCATTAAGTCAAAATAGGTGCACACTTTGACTAGTCTCATCCTCCTGCTTCCACACGCTAAACCTGCTATGAAAGATCTTTAAGTGGATCACCACTGAGTCCAGAAAGATGGTCACCAACATTCATTAGCATCAACATCAACATCAACATCACCATCACCATCACCATCACCATCAGCAGCAAACTCAAGTAAAGGAATGTACTCCATGCCAGCATCACCAAGAAACTCCTCAAGAAACTGCTAAGCATCCAGAATGCCTCTGCCAGACTCCTCAATATACCCACCTCAGTCACATCACAAGCCACCTGAGAGACCTCCAATGGCTCCAAGTCATAAAAGCAATCACCTTCAAGCACCTCACACAGGCCTACAAGCCCCACACAACACAAGACCTGCATACCTCAACCACCGTCTCTCGTTGCACGCCCCCACCAGAGACCTCCGCTCTTCCTAACTGGCCCTGGCCACCATGCCAGGTATCTGAAAGGCCAAGATCCTTTTCCTACCTCACAGCAAAGACCTGGAACACCCTGCCTCACCGTCACTGCCACAGTTCAGTAAGGACCTCAAGATCTGCCTCTTCGACTGACCTATAGGGCCTTGCTACAGATCTTCAGTCCCACCCTTAACTCCCCAGTGCCTTGAGACGCTTATGCGTGAGTAGTCGCGGTATAGAAGCCATTTGATTGATTGAAACATCATAGCACATAATTAATCCTGCAAACTGTGAAATATTGACTGAGAAGATGGAAACGCCTCGAGTTCAAGGGTTCAGGGGGAGGGTGTGGCTTAATTCGCTACAGCAGCTGACTTTGAAGCTGGGGAACCAGGTTTGAGTCTGGCGAGAGGCTGAAACATCCTGTGATTGTGGGCAAATCACTTCCTAAAATCCCTGTGCCTAAAAATTAATATGTCGATCTGTAATGCAACTGGTTCTTCTGTAAAGCGCTCTGATACCTTAGGGTCAAGTTCACGCTCTATAAAACTTTTTTTTAAAATTTAAAAATTAGTGTCAATAAATCATTCTTTAGTCAAATATTTTTTTTATAGTTATGAGAAGTATTTCATTTCTAACTCAATGTATTCAAAGCAATGTTACAACATATATAGACATTAACATATTTTCCCTTAAGGTCGGGGCTCTAGTGTTTCTCTAACAAATCCCTGCCCCAGCAGCTCTTCGTAATGTGGTAGAGGTAATTCCGCATTCACTGATGGCCAAATCTAGGGAATGCTCACTAGTAAGCCATAACTCGAGTCCACTCTGACCCTTAACAAAATACTCAAAAGCATCTTGGTGCCCCAGCACCATTAGCAGCAGGTCCCCCTGGGGCCCAGTAGGTCTATAGCCAGTCTTACCCACTCCAGCAGCGAGGTTTGCAGTATCACAGTGAGTGCCTCAACCATGGGCACTCACACTGCTCCGTCCCTGTTCTGAATGTCAGCTGCATGCAGGCTATCTCCTGAGCTTTTGCAGCCTGCTCCATCAGCAATCAGAGGTGATCTGGTGCTCCTCCTAGTACAGTAAGTCTTGCACACCTGAAAAGGTGAGAGAAGCAAATTATATTGCATTACTCCTGGCTGGGTTTCCGGTAATGTGACAATGCACCCACAGCATCTTCCTCACTTCATGGGGCATACCAGGCTATATCCCTGCCGCTTCAGGATAACCTATGGGTCAAGGGTCACAGTTCTTGGGCGACACCCCAATCCTTGGAATACTTGGGTATCCGCAGCCCATCTTGGCATACGTGGTTGCTGTAACTCTACTGTTAAAAGTGCCATCCCTTGCCACATGGTTGTCTGCACCACGGAGGCCGCTCCTCACATATGGGGTGACCAGTAGCCACTGCACATGCTTCAACTCTTGGTATCTGGCACAACTTCCAAAGTGGTGCCTCCTGATATATGAGGTTAATGAAACTGGCATCGTACTGTTTTCCCTTGCCCTGCAAAGCACTGCTCTCACTGCCCTCTCCTGGCACACAGGTGCAGTAGTTGCCTCCTCAAAACTTGCACCATGAGTCTACTGGCTGGGCTCCCAAATGGCCCTCGCTCCCTCCAAAAATCTCCTAATCCCGACAGGGCACACCAGTCTTGGCAAGAAGACAGACGCAGGTGCTCCTGGATATAGAGAAGGTGGTCTTGAGTACCCTAAATAATGTCTCCTCATGCAGCAGGGAGACTAGCAGACTAGCAGACCTTGGCACTAAGCATGGGCGAATTTTGCGAATCTCGCGTTCGCGAATTTTGCGGATTTGCGAACTCGCAATCCGCAAAATCCGCGAATTCTCGCGAATTTGCGGATTTTTTTTGTGTTCGCGCGGGTTTCTGCCAGTTCGCGAGGGTTTTGTACAATTTCGCAAACGCGAACTTACCTGTCGGGTCGCAAGTTTTGCGAACTTGTTGTTTCTACTTGTCCAGCCTGTTTGGGACACTCTTCTTCATCACTGCCACTCTCTGTCACCACTGCCACTCTCTGACTACTCATGCCACCCTCTGGCCCACTCATGCCACCCTCTGTTTCATCACAGCACCCTCTGGTTGTCCAGTGTACATTATTGTGGCAAAGCAAAGCACACCTTCCCTGCCTCAAGTGACCTGAATTAATTTGGGGCTGATTAATGTGTCACAGAATATTTTTTTAGCTGGCACCTGCTTCCTTAGTGCTTCCTGATTAGTGATCTTTTGCACTTGCTAAGTGCTTTCATTGTTGCAAAATTAGTTACAACACCTGCCCTGCCCCAACTGACAATAATGAATTAGGGGCTGATTAATGTGTCACTGGATTTGAACTTCCAGCCTGGCTCCTGCTTGTCTGCCTTAGCTGTAATTCAGGACCTTTGTGTAACTATTCTGAGGGTCAGAGCAGGGTCACATAATAGTTGCAAGTAGGCAACTGAACTCTGGAGGGGCCCCTCAGGAAGCACTACAGGAAATGGCTACTAATGATGAGCTTGAACGTTTGAACCTGGTAAGTAGTTTCAGTTTTGCTAAGATCGTATTTCTGCAATTTAGCGCTTATTCGCGGGGCGCGAAGTTGAACTGGGAAGCCGCGAACTCACGCGAACAGTGCGAGCAAGCCATAAAATCCGCTGCTCGCGGATTTGCGGATTTTGCGGGAAATTCGCGAATCTCGCGGATTGCGAATTTACCAAAAATCCGCAAAATCCACGAGCGTAACGGATTTTCCGCCCATGCTTACTTGGCACCCAGTGCTGGTCACAGGCAGAAGTCTTGCAGAGCTCCCCCATCTTACATAGCACATCTGGCTTCTTTGAAGATGGCAAATTTTTTGTGTTCTCAAACACCTTTTCTTATAGTCCAATTCCGTACACCAAATGTGATTTAGGGTCTGAGTCTTTGATGTTTTAAGTTGGAGTTCTGCTTCTTTTGAAGTGCATGCTTTCTTCTCCTTTCTTCCTCTTGAAAGGCTGTCTGTCACAGTAGGAGAGACTCTGAAGCTGATAGCCCTAGACCCTAAGCCACGGAAATGACTAGAGTTCTCACCTGCAAGTCAGTCACAGTAATATGTGTCACAAAAGATCGATTCTGGGCTCCCAGCCACAATCTATATGTTTCCCTTGTCGGCCCCGCTCTTTCCTGAGATTTTCTGAGGCCCCTTTGCTTGTGATCTCTAAATGAATCAAGGATCACTCTTTGAATGGTACAGAGGGGGATCCCTCACCTATCTCCAGTGGGTCGCACAGAGCTTACAGAAATACAGCAATACTCAAATCTATCTCTGGGTTTTCTCTACTCCTCATATATTCACCAGAAGGCCTGAGTTTCCTAAAATATAACTCAGGGTCCGCCATGTAATGTACCGTTACATGCACACTTACACTTAGTGGGCCCGATTCACAGAACTAACTGAAGACAAAATCCTAAACTTACTACCATTTTTGTATTCGCAGAAGGCACTTACTCATTTTTGTATTCACAGAAGGCACTTATTCCTTTTGGTATTCACAGAAGGCACTTACTCATCAAGTCTGTGAATACCAAAATGAGTAAGTGCCTTATGTGAATACTAAAATGAGTAAGTGCCTTCTGGGAATGCCAAAATTAGTAAGTGCCTTCTGTGAAAACCAAAATGGTAGTAAGTTTAGGATTTTGTGTTTTAAGTTAGTTCTGTGAATCAGGCCCAGTGTACGGACACAGCACACAGACTGTCAAGTACCATCACCTTCATGTTTTTTCCACCCCAGGTGCATATACAATCAGCACACACAACCACTCTGTGTGCACTGCTCACTACTGTATCCTTTCTGTTTTGTGCCATGGAGTTGTACATGAAACAAACCCATTGCTGGTACACCCATTCCTCATTCAAGCACAGCAATTCTCCCATTTATATATTGCACCTCTAACCAACTCACATGCTTTCATTGCTCATGCACTAAACAGTACTGGATCTCTCATGTAATGGATTCCACGCTGGTATACATACACCCAATGCACACACTCACCATGCATGAAATGCACAACACTGCTTTATCCCTGTACTGTAACTTTTCCAGACACACATAAAGTTACAGTACAGAGCCACCACTCCTTGCAACACTCTACATCTAACTGATGTAGGCCAAGGGGTGGTTTAGCACATAGATGCAGAATTATCAAAAGCTGAGTGAGCCTGTATGCTTCATTCCAGTGACACATGTTAAAAAGGGACTGCTCACTCCTACTAATAACTACACGGTATGCTGTAATGACCAGGCTCGTGCTGCTTAACTTTTAGTGGTCAGTATTCTTCCACAACTATGAGGGTGGTGGTGCTGGGTGCTCCTTCTGGTCGAAAAAGTCTACAATTTCAAATATCATTTTAGCTTAGCTTCATGGCCAACCAGGAGTTTTACTGAGAAGGATCTCGGATTTCTGGTCAGATGATAGGGCTGAAGAAGCTTTGACAATTAAACAGGCACATTTCTATGGATGGATTTCGGAATAATACACAGCTTTTTCAATTACTATTTAATTTTGTATAGGGAGTGATGTGGTATTTTTGCCTGAGGCAACAGATCTGCCTTACTGTGTTATTTTGAACTCTTATGTGAGAAAATAGGTTTCTGGTTGGCAGAGGTATGCACCCTGCCCAAGCAGGATCCACA
The DNA here is from genome assembly GCF_964263255.1 of Lissotriton vulgaris. Lineage (NCBI taxonomy): Eukaryota > Metazoa > Chordata > Amphibia > Caudata > Salamandridae > Lissotriton > Lissotriton vulgaris. The sequence continues at coordinate 85,322 of NW_028244864.1, forward strand.
ATCCTAGTCAGAGTACCCTCAAGAGACAATGTTTAAAGTATTTGTTCAATGCTTAAAACAGTAAAACAGTAAAAACACCACACAAAAAGATACCACACCTGGATAGAACAATAGAGCAATAGAGCTTAATGGTTTGAATAAAACATGGCCAAAACAACAAACATCCAATAAGTAGAACCAGAGTTATGAACTTTTAAGATTATCCTGAAATATAGTGCTTAAAAGCATAAAGTGCCTCGCTAGACCAGGTAAAATCCAAAAGCTGAGGCCAACAGTGATGGAGCATGGGTCAGATACAGGACCAGCCTTGGTCCGCTGTTACAGTACTTTGGTTCGGAGTTGATCAACGTTGAGGACGAGATGCGAGGTGCAAAGGAGGCAATGCGTCCACGTCAATCCGAGAGATGTAGGCCGTTCTTCGGTTTCGAGCTGTGCTAATCAGAGATGTAATTGTCAAAGCTCTCTGATCTAGGTGATGCATTGTTGTCGAGCCATGTTGCTTGCGATGCAAAGTCTTTGATCCTGGCAGCAGCAGGGATGTACGTCGTTACAACGCATGCTTTTACAATGCATGCCTTTACGATGCAACTTTTACAATGCAAGTCGTTACAACGACTTGCGTTGGGGGGCAATGGATAGTGAATAGTTTAATTTACTATTCCAACTCCAGTCCCCGTGGATAGTAGGGAAGGTATTGGATAGTAAATTAAAACTATTCCCTATCCTAGAGCGCCCCCCAGCGCAAGTCGTTGTAATGACTTGCGTTGTAATGGTTGCGTCGTAAAGGTACTGCGTTGTAAAATTTGCGTTGTAAACGCTGTTCCCCCAGCAGCAGCAATGCTTTGGCATCGAGGAGGATTTGCTTGTTCCGAGCCATGCAACGATGATGATGCATGGGTTTTTGCAGTTTCAGCACTTCAAAACCACTTCCTAGGGCCCAAAACTTGATTGGCACCATTTACCAGGGCACGACTCTCAGATGGCACAGTCCAGGTGCTAGTGATAAGTGGTAACAAAGTCTCTGATGCGTCTGAGACTTCCAACAGCAGCCCTTTGTATCACTCTGGTTATTGTTTGAAGACCGCAAGGTCCAGACCTTCTCTCTCCCAGGCAAGAGGGCAACAGGCAGCAGGCCAGTAGAGCAAGAGACCATCAGAATGGCAGTGCTTTCAACATCACAGAAGTACTTCTTCCTAGCAAGGTATGCACAGGTCCAGAAGTGTACTGTGTTGGTGGTATCAGAGGTCCAGTACTCATACCCAGGCGTGCCTTTGAAGTGGGGTAGACTTCAAAGAGAAGCCTTTGAAGTGCACAAAGTCTCTTCCCTTCCTGCCCTGGCTCTTGACTCGCTGCAAGGGGTATGCAGCCCTTTGTGTGGTGACAGATCCCTTTTTTTTTTAAATTCTTTTTTGTTAAACAGTTTTTTATTGAGGTGTATTCAGTATTATACAGTATGTATCACAAAGTAAAAATTTCACAAAATCTTATAATTACATTCATTTTCAAATTAACCCAGTATGTAGCAATTTACTCAAAATAACACCCCCAAATTTGATCGAATTTTTTTGTACCCCCGACTCTTTTAGCATATAATTGTTCACTTTACCTAACCCTTTTCATTTTTTCAAACCATTCCTGAAACTTCGGAACTTTTGTTGGGAACCAATTCTGTAACAATAAGGATCTAGCAACGGCCATCATAATAGCTTGTAAATGGGCATTCAGGATCATATCCAAATAAAAGCATTTTTGCATTACATGGAATTAATAACAAATAATACGTTTTTTGAAAAGTAAAGATTTCTTCCCCCAAAAACTTAATTTTGGAGCAATACACCATAATATGAGACCAATTGGCCTGCACGCAATTAGAATGTCTAAAACAACTGGCAGATGCATTGTTATACATTTTGGCAATGATTACTGGTGTGGGGTATGATAGCCATTTGCTAAAATAAAGCATTCAACGCCAATTGGCGCCACGCAAGACACAGAAATTAAATTGATTAATAGTTTTCCATACTTCGGATGATAGTACTAGGTTTTCCTGTGTAAGCCATTTATGGATAACTTTAGAAGTCAACTCATCCTCCCGGCCCTGTATCAGGCATTGTTTCCATGCCCAGGTTTCTTCACCTGATCGTTAACAAAGAGATCTAACGCTAATGGGGAGGGATTATTAGTAATATTACTGGGGTCTAATTGCATCAAAGTAGGGTAGATCAAGTTAGTGTAGGACCCGATTAACAAAAAATTACCGGGTATCAGACATATCATATCGTTGACAGAGAACCAGGACCCATTCCCCGACAAATCAGATAATGTTTTAAACCCTGCCTGCCCCCAGTTTTTTATAACAATAGGATCAATTTTGATTCTTAAAAAAAAAAGGCGCCGATTAAAGGAGTTGTTAAATGAATAGGAGGAAGCGAATATCTCTTATTCATAGCATCGCGCCATTTAAAGAACCAATTTAGGGTCTTGTAACGAACAAATTTGGGTGATTTTGGCACAAGCAAAGGGGATGGAATTTGGATTTCTGAACATATTAAATCAAAAATTTTTTTTATAAAAAACCCGGTACTTGGGTTTATATTTTAGAATCTCTCTAGGTACTGCGCAAAGTATGCATAATAATAATCTTTCAAATTTGGTAAAGAAAGACCTCCATATTCAGTTTCTGCATTTAAAGTCCGTAAATCTAATCTAGGCGTTTTATTCGCCCAAATAAATTTGGAAAACATAGATTCTATTTTCGAAAAAAAGTCCCAGGCAAATAAACTGGAATTGATGAAAATAAAAAATTAAAAAGTGGAACGATTGACATTTTAATCAAAGCAGTGCGGCCAAGAATAGATAACAGTAAAGGGTCCCAACGGGCAAACATTAATTGAACTTTTTCATTTAAGGGGACAAAATTAAGTGAATATAAAGCCAGGATATTATAGGAGAACAGGATCCCCAAATATCTTTTTTGTTTTTTATTGATGCAGCCTTGTAAATCTATGTGGAGGACTGCATCTGTCCCCCCACAAACCAATATTTCGTTTTTTTTTATTAATTCGATAGCCTCCTAAGGCTTCGAACTCTTCAAAAGTTTTGAGAATATGGGTCTGTGATGCAAGATCGGGTTTAATTAGTAACATGATATCATCTGCGTAGAGTTTGATCTTGTCCATGGCAGTGACTGGTGGAGTGATCTGAAGACAATTCCTAATTGCGACGGCTAGTGGTTCGATAAAAAAAGCAAAAAGAATAGGTGACAAGGGGCAGCCTTGCCTGGTGCCACGTTGTATTGCTATTGAGCCTGCTGATGATTTATTTATAATTATGTTTGCTCTAGCACCCGTGTACAGGTTCTGTATTAAATTAATGATGTGTTGTGAAAAAGCAAACTTTCTTAAAATAAAGAAAAGAGTGTCCCAAACTACCAAATCAAAAGCTTTCTCTGCGTCCAACAAAAGAACCAAGGCCTGTATCCCCCTTGAATCAAAGTAGTCTAATGCCTCAACTAAGAAATGTGTGTTTGTAATTAATTGTCTGCCTGTGATAAAACCGTTTTGATCGGTATGGATCAACTCCGCCGTAAAATTATTGAAACGAAGTGAAAGCAATTTGGTGGTTATTTTATAATCTGAGTTTAGTAGGGTAATAGGCCTATATGAGTTCGGATCTTTTGGTTCCTTCCCCTTTTTCAAAAAGCTAATAACTGTACCTTTGTGGAAGGATTCAGGAATTTGCCCTCCTTCAAGCATTGAGTTTAATAATAACAGAAATAAATCACTAAAGGAGCTAAAGAAAACTTTGAAAAACTCTGAAGGGAGGCCATTGGGGCCGCAAGCTTTACCTAATGGAAGATCATTTACCACTGCTTCCAATTCTGCCTTTGAAAATGGTTTTTGCATATGAATTTGATCTTCTAGAGATAGGCTTAGAATTTCATGTCGCCCTAAGAAGTCAGATAGGTTTTGGTGATCAATAATGTGATTTATAGTATAAATTTTATCATAGTGTTGAAGCATAATAGAATTTATTTCGGACTGAACGACTGTTTCAATGTGAGTAACAGGATGTTTTAAGGAATTAAGCATATTGGAGCCCGCCTTCTCTTTTACTTGCCAGGCTAAAAATTTTCCTCTAAAGTTACTCTTTTCGTATACTTTTTGTGATTGTTTTCGGAAGACCTTTTCGCTTTGCTCATAATAATGGGCACAAAGCTCATGTTTGGCTTCTCTCAGTTGGTTTAAAACATCACAATTTGGTTTGCTATGTTGACATAATGTGAGCTCCTGAATCTTTTGTAGTAGAGAGTTCCTAGAGATTTTCACAGCAGACCACTCAACCGCATCTTTGCTAATAAGTATACCCCGTATATAGGCCTTTAAAGAATCCCAGATTATATGAAGAGGGGCTGTACCTGTATTTCGTTCAATATATTCTACAATCTCTAACTTTAACGCAGATACCCAATTCATATCCTGTAAATAAATTTTGTTAAACATCCATCTTTTCGCAACTTTAATGTTCTCTTCATAGTCAAAATTGATCACCAGCATGGCATGATCTGAAAAACTATTGTGGTAGAATTTCTGAGAACGAAATTTGAGCTGTGTGGAGGCCAGAAAAAAATCTATACGGGATGAGGATTCAAACCTACCAGACCAGCAGATAAACTCCATTTTCCGTGGATTTCTCAGGCGCCACGGGTCACACAATCCTAATATAGAAATATAGTTTAGCATAGTCCTAAAAGATCTAGGCTTAGACTGTCTTTTGAGGGATGAAGTGGAATCTAAATTAGAGTTCATAAGTATATTAAAATCACCCCCTATAATGATGTCTCCACCTACCAATAACAGAGATTGAAACAGAGTTTCATATATCTGGGGACTGTCCTCTATAGGGGCGTAAAAACAAACAAAAGTAATTGGAGTACGATGAGATTTGAACTTGCATGAAGCTCAGCACCAGCGACCCAGAGGATCGCTTTCTGTCTGGACAATCTCCGTCTCTAAATTTTTATTAAAAAAAAGAGCAACTCCACGCTGTGAAACCATCGCGCATGAGAAACCCCGGAACATAGCCCAGGTTTTAAACATATTAAAATCCTCTTTTTTAGAAGCAGTAATATGAGTCTCCTGTAACATTACCACTGCAGGATTTTCAATCCTAATCCAAGATTCTATTTCTCGCATTTCCCTATAGTTATTCAATCCATTCACATAAAATGATACCAATTTCAACCCCTTATTGAGCAACATGATACATGATTTACTGCAGAACATAATACAAAGATTTTAATCATAAAATACCTTATTTCACCAAAGTGCCTAGCAAGTGAATTTTTACAAAAAATAGTTCTACTGCATTCAACCTCAATTTTTCCAAAATTTCCCCCCATTGTCCCACCCCCTCACCCCTGCCTTCACCTGTGGCCTTCTTCTTCCTGTACTCTCCCATGCTGGCCACCGCTGCTGTTCCCCTATCCTAGAGGTATCTTGGTATAACACCCCATAGCCTCCCAGCATCCCTCCCTGACCCCCCACCCGTGCCCTCCAAAATTCTGTCAATTATCTTTAACCAGGCGACATTTTACTAAGCAGCTCTTGAGCCTCTGCAACATCAGTTAATAAATGAAATTTGCCTTTGATCAAGACTCTAAGTTTAGACTGTTGTGCGATTGCGGCCTGAGCTCCCTTAGCCTTGAACAAATGAAGAAGTTTAATGAACTATTTTCTGCTGTGAGCCGCAGCCGCAGACATGTCTGAAAATATCCTGCATTTTGCTGTATTACTGACTACGAATTGACCTTGTTTAATGTCCTTGATAGAATGGTCTCTTTTATTCGGATATCAGCAAAATTCAGCAGGATCGTACGAGGAAGAGCAGAATTGGGAAAAGGTTGGGCAGGCACCCGAAGAGCTCGGGTAATTGTTAGGTCACCTTTGAACTCCGGTATGACTTCATGTAGCAAAAAAGAGGACACCCATTTGACCATATCAGTCCCCTCAATTTTCTCGGGAACCCCGACTATTCTGAGGTTTGATCGACGATTAAAGTTTTCAAGTTCATCAAGCTTGACTTCTAAGGCCCTAGAAGATTTAGAAGTACGTTGACCATCCTTTTTAACCTGAGACATCTCATCCTCTAGGACTGAACGCCTAGCTTCGGCTTCCTGAAGGCGGGGGGGAAGAGTGGATACAAGGTCCTCAATTGTATCCAAACGATTCTGGATTCCAACCAATTCAGCCGTATGGAATTGCTTGACTTCGTGTATCTCATCTAATATCATATTTAACATGTCTTTAACTGATAGTTGCAGTGACTCAGCCATCTGGGTGGTTTCTGAATCCATGTCTAGAATAGGGCTTAGTACTCCCGCCCCTTCAGTTGAACAGGTTGTCGTACAAGTAACGGCTGAGCCTGCTGGATTATCTGTGATATGCATTGAAGCGGTTACCACCCCTGATAGAGAAGGTACTGCCTTTATATTTGAAGGATAAGACAGCGGTGCATCGGCATTAAGAGATAAAACATCAATCTGCGAAGGCTCTGTATCTGGGACTGTAACTGCTAGGGCAGGGCCAGGGCCGGGGTCTGGATCAGAAATAGTTATAGCAGAGTTATTAGCAGCTAATGAGTTGAGCTTGGCATCAAAAAGAGGAAACTGTTTCAGTGGCTTATTGGTAGTCATCGTGCTTCTTAAATGTAGATTACCTTCCGAAGTCTCTTGGTGTATTTCAAGGGTACTAATGTTCCCAAATGTCTCTTCCTCAGAGGCCACAAAAGAATTCTCCTCCTTGCTTTCTTTGGCCGCTAATCTGGCTGCTGCTGCTGCTTCTTCTTTTGCTTGAAGGCGACGGGCTCTGGCTCGAACTCCAGTGAGTTTGCCCATTAAGGCGGTACTATTTTATTCCATTCCACGCCGTATTCCCAAAAAAAAGGAGAAATGTCAGTGGGAAATGGGTAGTATAATCTGCTTTATTTCCCCAGCTTTTGGTCGATTGTTTTTTTTTGGTGCAGAGTCTTCACCTTTCTAGCAACCGCGTCTCTATCACTGTGCTGTGTAAACTTGGAATCCTTACTTTCCCATAAGAAGCCCCCTGTAAGAGGGTGTCTGTAATAGTATCTGTTTTCAGCACGCTTTCAGCATGAAATTAAACACAGGCTCCGGTGCCGAGCAATTAGCGCACAATCAACTAGATGCCGAGTACACACCTCCACCTTCTTTCAGTCCGTCAAAATTACAGGGAGTAGCACAGAGTCCAATGATACTGGCACACTGCTGGAGTCTCTATAGAAAAGGAAACAAACGCTCACCGTGCTCACCGTGCTATGTGCTCTGAAGTCTGTACTCGGAATGCTTGCACCAGCTCGTTCCCGCACTCGTCCCTGCCGCTGCTTAGAGTCTGCCGAACGAGTGGGAATGTCCTCCTCAGCGTCCTGCCGCCGCACAACCACTGAGCCGCGGTACTGCCCCAAGTCACAGATCGCAGTCGGTAGTCAAGCGGAAAAATTCCGAAGCCCTCATCAGCCTGAAAATCCAAAGACGCCTTCCACACGCCGCTCGTATTCCGCCATGGCTCTCGCTCTCACTCTCGCTATCAAGATGGGAGGGGTATGGATCCGGTGGGTCAGGTGAGGGGAGCACCGGTGCTAGGAGGAGGTGTGGAACTCCACCATAGCCGGCCCGCTCATAATGAGCCCCTCTGCAGCTTTCGGATATGTTTGCCAACTTCTGTTGTGACAGATCCCAGCCCATTCAGGTGTATCAGCTCTTCCCTCCCATTCTGCCCAAGATGACCCCTCAGGATGTGGATGGCCCATCAGTCACACCTAAGCTCCCTTTGTGCGTAGCTGCCTGGAGGCAAGGCAAAAAGTCCAGCTGTCACCCACTCCAGACATGTATTCAGAGACAGGCAGAAATGACCAAATGGCTAAAATAACAAAATGCCATCTTTCTAATAGAGCTACGCAAACAAATGATGGCCAGAATGCTGAATAAATGATACATTTACCCCCAGTCCAGAGATCTGGGTTAAATCCATTGTTCTTTTGCTGACCATGCCTACCCAGTTTAGACTCAGCCATTTGCAAATCAGTCTTCACCCTGTGCCTCATGGGAACAGTCCAGACCGAACTGCTAAGCTAATTCCCCCCTGGACCGGAAACAAGCATCCTAGGACTGTTTTTTCGGTATTACCCTTCATCAGCCAGGCTAGATTGATTCCAGTGGCACAGTGAGCAAGAGACCCACGTCAGGGCATACCCATCTCACTTAGGGTGAAAATTATTACGCAAACAAGTGATGGACGGAATGCTGAATAACTCATACATTCATCCTCAGTCAAGAGATCTGGGTTAAATCCATAGTTCTCTTGCTCACCATGCCATCCCAGTTTAGACTTAGCCATACGCAAATCAGTCTTGACCCTGTGCCTCATGGGAAAAACAATGGAATTAGGCTCAGATCTCTGTACTGAGGTGAATGTATGACATTGTTTTGTATTCTGTCCATGAATTGTTCTTTTTGCTTTTGTCACACCTATTGGGTTGGGTATGCCAGACGTGGGTTCTGTGCTCTCCATGCCACTGGAGTCAAGCTATCATGGCTTATGAGGGCTGGAAGCCCAAAACTGGTCCTAGGATGCTTGTTTCCAGTCCGGGGATGACCTGGCCTGGCAGTTCGGGATGGACTGTTACCAATTGATGCAGGGTCAAGACCGATTTGCATATAGCTGGGTCCAAACTGGAAATGCATGGTGAGCAAAAAACAATGGATTTAGGCCCAGATCTCTGTACTGGGGTGAATGTATGACATTGTTCTGCATTCTGTCCATCAACTGTTGTTTTTGCATTTGTCACCCCGAGTGGGGCGGTTATGCTCAGACGTGAGTCCTGTGCTCTCCATGCCACTGGAATCAAGCTATCTTGGCTGATGAGGGCTGAAAGCCCAAAACCGCTCCTGGGATGCTTGTTTCCAGTCCAGGGAGGGCCTGGCTTGGTATTTCGGGCACGACTGTTCCCTTGGCACAAAGGGTAAAGATTAATTTGAAATAGCTAGGTTCAAACGGGAATGGCATGGTGAGCAAAAAAATGATAGATTTAGGCCCAAGTCTCTGTACTGGGGTGAATGTTTGACATTGTTCTGCATTCTATCCATCAATTGTTCTTTTTGCATTTGTCACCCTGAGTGGGACGGGTATGCCCAGGCATAGGTCCCTTGCTCTCCATAACAATGGAGTCAAACTATCCTGGCTGATGAGGGCTGAAAGCCCGAAACCAGTCCTAGGATGCTTGTTTCCAGTCAAGGGAGAACCTGCCCTGACAGTCGGGCTGGACTGTTCCCATTGGGCGCTGGGTCAAGACTTATTTGCATATGGCTGGGTCTAAACTGGAATGCCATGGCAAGCAAAAAAATGATTTAGGATCAGATCTCTGTACTAGGGTGAATGTATGACATTGTTCTGCATTCTGTAAATCCATTGTACTTTTTGCATTTGTCACCCCGAGTGGGATGGGTATGCCCAGACGTGGGTCCCCTGCTCTCCATGCCCCTGGAGTCAAGCTAGACTGGCTGATGAGGGCTGAAAGCCTGAAACCGGTCCTAGGATTCTTGTTTCCAGTCCAGGGAGGACCTGGCCTGGCAGTTCAGGCTGGACTGTTCCCATTGGGCGTAGGGTCAAGACTGATTTGAATATACCTGGGTCCAAACTGGAATGGCATGGTGAGCAAACAATGGATGGATTTAGTGCCAGGTACCTGTACTGGGGTGAATTTATGACATTATTCTGCATTCTGTCCATCCATTGTTCTTTTTGCATTTGTCACCCCGAGTGGGATGGGTATGCCTAGACATAGGTACCGTGCTCTCCATACCACTGGAGTCAAGCTATCCTGGCTGATGAGGGCTGAAAGCCCGAAACTGGTCCTAGGAAGCTTGTTTCCATTCCAGGGAGGACCTGGCCTGGCAGTTCGGGCTGGACTGTTCCCATTGGGCGCAGGGTCAAGACTGATTTGCATGTGGCTGGGTCCAAACGGGAATGGCATGGTGAGCAAAACAACAATGGATTTAGGCCCAGATCTCTGCACTGGGGTGAATGTATGACATTGTTCTGCATTCTGTCCATCAATTGCTCTTTTTGCATTTGTCACCTTTCTAATATTGGCATTTTCAGAATTACGATTTAAAATCTAACTTCAGTATAAGTAATTATTTTAAATCTGTGATTTCAGAGACACAAAACTTGGAGTCCTATCTCTTCCGAATTGGAAATTACATTCATAAGCTGTAATAAGGTAATCCCAATGTTAACCTTTGGGAGAGATAGTCTTGCAGCAGTGAAAAATGAATTTAAGATTTTTTCACTATCAGGCTAATTTTTAATTACACTGCACCATGCCCATGGGCAGTCCAGGGCCTACAGTAGGGGTGGCTTATATGTATTATAAAATAACAGTTTGGGCCAGGCAGGTGGGTTAACTTGCCAGGTCGGAATTGCTGTTTAAACCTGTACACACAGGCTCTGCAATGGCAGACCTGAGGCATGTTAAAAGGACCTTTAGTGGGTGGCAAAATCAGTGCTGCAGGCCCACTGGCAACATTTATTTTACAGGCCCTGGGTACATGTAGTGCACTTTACGAGGGACTTAGAAGTAAAGTAAACATTCCAATTGTGAATAAGCAAATGTTACCGTATTTTAAGCCAAGAGCACATTCAATTTAGCACAAGTTAGAAGTGGTAAAGTGCCCAGAGTCCTAAAGCAAACCGGAATGAATTCAGCAAAAAAAGGGGAGGAAGAAGGCAAAAGGTTTGGGGTGACCCAGCAGAAAAGGGCAGGTCCAACATCTGACAATCACATTCCTAGAGAGTTTGTTACTTATGGTCCTGCAGTGATCCAGGTAGGATTAAACCACAACAAGGACTAGAAACATCTTGTGGACTGAAAAGGAGAAAAGGAAAGATGTATAGATGGATGTAAAAGATAATACGTAATTTAGTAACCAAGTATAGATGTGGGAATAAGGAAAGATTACTATTAAAGATAACACTGCAAACCTTCTGGATTTGGAATAAGATTGATTGTATCACGAGAAGAGAATGTTAGAAGTGAGAGGTTAAATGGGTCCTGAAACAAGTTTTCCATAATGTGACTATTCAGGGAAAGCTAGGTTTGGTTAATGCAATTTGTAAAAAATCCTTAATTTTTTTTTTTTTATTGAGAGCTATTTTTAATGATTTTTTAATCTCAGTGAGGTGTTATTATGTGACTTTTATTGTCTTTTACGGCCGAAATAAAGTTTATAAATGGAATGGAGTGGCTTCAGACAGGTACCACCATTTCAAAATAAAGGACCCCCTCCTACAAATATGAATTCCTAGGGCAGGGAAAATACAATAAAGGAAGCAAACACTCCTAGACAACAAATGGTCTGAACAATTGTAAGACCTATTCTAACACGGACATGATGTTAGGGACTCAGTGTACACTAAATGTCATTAAAACTTCCTTTTATTAATACAAATTAATTTAATATGATCATGGAAGATATATAAATAATTCCACAAACATGAGATACTAAACAATAACATCATAACTTACTTCACAAAATAAACACAACAGAGAAATACAATGGTTGTGGCATTATTTATATATCTTCCATGATAATATTGAATGAATTTGTATTAATAAAATGAAGTTTTAATGAAATTGAGTGTACACTGAGTCCCAAACATCATGTCCGTGCTGGATTGGGTCTTACAATTCTTCAGACCATTTGTTGCCTAGAGGTGTTTTCTTCAATTCATGCAGGTTCTGATGGTCAACCCCTGAACCTTGTAATTTCAGGTGGAGTGATTTATCATTTGGGTCTAAATGATAATAGATTTTGTGACCATCCAGAATGTGTGCTACATGCACAATGTTTATTTTGAAGAGGCAGATAGAGAGCTATAACTCTTGGGGCACCTCACATGTGATGGAATGATTCTCAGAAAGAAATGAGGCCAGCTTAAATAGGCAGGTGTGATTTGAGTTGATGAAGAGACCCAAGATAAGGATTAGACCCACACTTGAGCCTAGGTAGAAAGCTTGTTGAAAATAGTATGTTGACTGATAATGTTGAATGTTGCTGAGGGTTGTAAAACTAACAGGGTGAACAAAGTCTAAGGAAAAGAATGGGGTCCCCATAGTTGTCCATTTTTCAGAGAATCAACATAGGTGGAAAGGTGCAAGCTTAAAGTCAAAGTTCACCCCTAACCTAGGATACAATTAGAAGACAGGCTTCCTGTAAGAGGACACATCCTTTATAGGTGCATTACATTTCTTATAACTGCTAGAGTGTAGGCTTCTTAACAAGCAATTTTTCATGCAGACAAAATGTCCCTTGTTTATTGGTAATGACAAATAATTACAGGGTATATCTATGTTTTTAAATTGTTCCCAAAATCTAAAGAAATGTAATCATTTTTAGATCTCGGCTAGACAGCGCATGCTCTGCCTCTTCGAGACATGCAGTTTACAATCAGTGGGCATCAGCCTGCACATAGGCTTACCATTAAGTTTTTTTCAACGTTGCTCTTGCATCCTTTGTTCCCGTTTGTCCATAACTCTTCTTGTGTTTGACCCACCGCTAGAGCATGACCAAGTGCTTGTGTCCGTCTACTGCTCCCATTTTCAAAACTACTTTTTTATTTGTCTTTAAGCACTCCAGATGAATGCTTGTGTTTTCACTTGCTCTGTCTCTACATTCTTGTTGCTTCTTCCCTCTTCCGCCGGCCCACATTCCTGTTGCTTCTTTCCCCCTACATACCTTCTTCCTAGCATGTTATATACCTTTCTGTTTTACTATTCTTTTTATTTTTGTGGCTTTTTTAAGGCTGTTCAATGTCTGGCAATCTGGAGACTCGATGGGCTTCCTTCATATTGTAGTCACTTGCAATGGTAGAGTAGCCTTGTAAACAAAACATGAGTGAACACTTGGCATAGATCATCAGTAATGACTTTCCCATCCGAACTTGGATGATGTCAGACCCATTTTTTTTTTTTTTTACCGTTTCTACTATCCGTGTTCTTGAATGGGGAACACACCATTTCACGTGCTGCTGTGTAACCATCACGATGTTCTTTTTCACCTAGTGACTGTGCAGAAATGTGAACATTGCCACAGTGATAAACAATATCATCCTTTCGATCTTTCACCTGTGCATGCACAGTCTATTTTGTGTGAATTCCAGAAACAATTTCTCAAAAGTCTGCTTGCTCCTCACCAGATTATCGCTATTGTCGCGACATGGCATTTTTTAAAAAAAAGATGCCCTGTCTGTAATGTTCCAAATGGTAACCGAGAAAACGTTCTCTGATTAGCTCAACTTCTGAAGTCTACTGAAATAAATACAATAACAGCTGTAAAGCACATGCTTTTGTGATACTCAAACACTGTTGACGAAGGGGGACAAATAGTAGCTTTTCAGTTGGGGTAGCAGCAGAAAGATCCACGGATCCCATTGTAAGCTATTTTTTTATTTGTGTTGAAGCACTTCATATGAGTGCTTGTGTTTTCACTTGCCTCCATTCATATTGCCTCTTCCCCTCCCACCCACCCCATCTTAATTACTTCTTTCCCCCTCCAAACCACCCCATTCCAGTTACTTCTTTCCGCTGCCGACCAGCCTCCATCCCTGTTGCTTTTTTCCTTTACCGAGCACTATAGCATTAATGCCAGAGCTACAGACTTTAGAGCTGTGGAACCAGGTTCCGAGTCTTTGCGTTGGATCAGCATCATGTGATTCTTGGCAAATAACCAAATAATCGCACCCTGCCTACCAAAAATGAATGTGTCCTTGTTTAATATAACTGGTGCTCAGGTAAAGCATTTCAATACCTTTGTGTTGAGTTTATGGTTTATAAACTTGCTAAAATAATAATTACATTACACTATGTTACAAATCGGATCTCAAGTTGGCAGTGGTATGCACCCTGTGCAAGTAGGGACTGCAATTCTAGCAGGGTCAGTCACTCACGCACTTAAATCAGCCCGTGCTCACCCTCTGGCAGCTTGGCACAGAGCAGCCAGACTTAAAATAAGAGGCAATGTGTAAAGCAGTTGTGCTTACATGGATTCCGGTACACAGTGAAACTACCAAAAACATGACTAAACAATGAGGTATGAAAAAGTATGTCTTTTACTTTTCAAACCAAGATAAAAACAATAAAAATCCAATTAAAGCATCTCAAGTTACGAATACTTCAAGAATGCAAAATGTTGAAAGAGCCCTTGTGCTTTCAGTAGGTTCTTTACAGTTATGCTGGGGAAATGGCAGCTATTCCCGCCTTGAACCGGGAAAATTCTCCCCCGGTCAGCACAAATGTTAGACTTGGCATCTTTGGCTGAATGTTTGCCTCTACCTCCTGTATTTTTGATGTTGTTCTGGATTTAGTTTTTGCTGGCTTAGATGCGTTGGGCACTATGCCAATGCTGATCAGTGTCAAAGTGCAAGTGCTCTCTGTCTAAATTGTTATTGCAATTGGTTCTCCCTGATTGGTATATTTGATTTACTGCTATGTCCCTAATAAAGTGCACTGAGCGTGCCACAGCCTGTGAATCAAATGCTATTAGCGAGCCTGCAGCACTAATTGTGCCACCCACATGAGTAGCCCTGAAAAGATATCTCTGACCTGCCCCTCCAGTGTCTGTGTGCAGTTTTAAATTGCCATGTCGACCTGACAAGTGCATGCACTTACCAAGCCCAAACCTTCCCTTTTTTACATGTAACACACCCCTTAGTTAGGCCCAAGGTACCCCCATGGGCAGGGTGCAGTGTATGTGAAAGGTAGGACATGTGGTGTTTTGTCTGACATGTCCTGACAGTGTGTAACTAAGTAAATGTTATTATGCTTGATAGAATTAAAACCATTGCCTAGATTAAGTACATTTTAAATGGAGTTTCCTTGCGCAAATGCAATGAGCAACAACAATTTTAAAAAGGCCCACATTGTGCTGTGCTTGAAACAGTTTGAAAATAGCTATTAAAATATGGTCTCTTAGTTATTATTTTCTTCAACATGGTAAGTACTTAGATAGATTGAAGAATCGGATTAGTAGAAGTTGTCGGTTTGAACTATTGTCTCCCCAGAGTTCCTCCACATAGCCTTTATTGTTCATGAGCAAGTTAAATGGTACGCTGTACACAACAAAGTGTTTCCTTGGGCTTCAGGTGGCAACTTGAATTGACGCTTGTTGTTGACATCCAAAAGCTGTAGTAAAATGATCTCGATAAGGCTTAGGAAGACTGACTCAGAAAGTAGGGATGTTCTTGTTTAACCATTCTGTGTGCCTCTGCCTGTTTGTGGATTGACTGTCTGTCTGTTTTCGCAGTGAGAGGGGCTGGGGATGTGCATTCACTGTAGACAGCAACTGGGAGGGGTGGTTTGCATGGCCTTTCCTGGATGACCTTGAGCTGAGATGAATAGACCTTGTCTGCATTGAGAGGAGTGGGAGGAGTTTTCCTTGCACCTGAATAATGCCTGTCTCCCTCACACTGTCCTATCTCCACCACCTGTGGTCATACTACACCAGTGAGGACAGAACTGATTTGGATTGGGCTCAGAGACCCTTTCACAAAGAAGAACAAACACAAAATGGGGTTGAAGTAGTGGACCAAAACCCCCAGAACTTTATATCACTTCTGAACTCAAGAGGATCCTTTGCCAAGGAGAAGAGCAAGTGAGGAGGAATATTGCCCCTTTGCTGTGTTTTGTCTGGGGTTTCTACTTCTGCCAAGGATAGGACAAAAAAAAAGAACTTTGCTGTGAACCTGCTTGAAGAAGAATCTCCAAAGGCCTGTGTGTGCTGGCCTCCTGTTCTGAAGTCTCAGGATACAAAGACGTCACCCCTAGCTCCACTGAACTCTATTGCTAAGACTTTTTGACCTGCCAAGAGTCGCCTGTCCAGGCTTGAGGACCTTGAGGTTGTTCCTGCTGGTGAGAGCTGGAAGCAACTTAAAAGTAGCAAGAAAGAAAATCTACAAATCCATCAGCACTGCCCCTGTGATGCCGTGGCCTGCACCAAGTCCAGGGGTACTGCTCGTGAAGTGCATGACGTACCACCCAACCTGCACTACAGCTCTGACACCCTTTTATGCTCTTTGACACCTGCAGTTATCGGCATTCCCAATGCCAGCGCTCGTTCCTACTCCGTCATCCCCAGCGCCTGCATCCTGTTATCGCGGCGCCAATAACCACCAAGGGTGACTCCACCAACTTGCTGACTTCGCACAGCCTCACCTGAACTGACTCCTCACTGCTGATGCAACCAACTTTCCCTGTCCTGGATTCGACAAGTCGCCTCCTCGTGGACTTGATGCCTCGCATCCCTTGTGGCAGCCAGGGAGCAGGCCTCAACCTCGGCACCAACGCCTCACTTCCACGATACTGTGCATCGTCATAGACTTCGCTAACCAAAGGTACTTTTTGTTTTGGGGCCTGCTTGACTCCGTGCCCTACGCCGCGCACCTTGTGCCGGCATCGTACTTTGTATTTATTGCTGTCACTATGTCATAATAGCCCCAGGTGGAGCTACTTGTTTTCTACAAGCTTTATTTTGGAAATAATTGTTTTGAAGTGCTATTTTTCTACCTGTATGTTGGATTTTAGTTTTTTGGGTCATGTTGAGTTTAGATAAAGATTCTTTCTTTTTCTAAACTGGCGTGATGTCCATTTGTTGTGTTATCACTGTATTACTGTGTGTTTTGAGTACAAATACTTTACACAATGCCTTGGGGATAAGCCTGTCTGCTTCTGCCAAGCTACCAAGGGGGTGAGCAGGGGTTATCTAAAGTGCGTATCCTCCTTACAGAAGCAAGGGTCCCTACTTGGACTAAAAGTGCATATCTCTGCCAACAAGATACCCACAGCTCTAATATTGGTGGTCAGCGGTGAGGATTTGTTCTTCACCCACAGTGAGAGGTATACATCACTAGTTTAGTGCAGACCACTACGCAACTACATACTGTGTTTTTTGGTTCTATTGTTGATCTTACTCTTGAAAAATCCATGCACCATGTCTCTAATTGGTAAAAAAGCAGAGGAAATTGAATTGGAGTTTAGCATTGACATTTTTAATACCTACAAAGCGCAACCCTTTGGATGCCTCACTAAAAGCATGTCTAGGAAAGAGGAAAGAACAGCTGCAGAAGGCCTTGAGTGCCTTGTGGGAGGCCAGAGAAGGGGAGAAGACAGATGATGCAGATGTGGGTGGAGGTGTGCCAGAGGGCAGCTTCAAATCCCAGGATTTCCCTGTTGGGAGAGCACCCTCTGTGACTGGCAGCAAACATTCATGCAGGAATTTGGCTCCAGGGGAAATGGAGGAAAGGCAAGGGCCAGGAATCATGAATTGGAGGTCATGAGACTAAAGGCAGAGGAGAGCAGAAATACTTGTGTCGCCTTGGAAGAAAAAAAGTTGCTTTTGGCACATGGAGTGAGCTGAGAGAACTGAACCTCAAGGCCAAACAGGCAGAGTCCAGCACAAATGGTGGCAGTGCACAGCCAGTGCAAGGGGTAAGGTATCCATTTCTAAAAACCCAGTGCAGAAATTCCAGAAGGGAGAAGACATTTCTGCTTGGTTTGCATTTTATGAGGCAGCCCTGAATATGAATGTGGTCCGTGAGAAGAATTGGGGGTTGGGCCAGTGAAAACATTCCGAGGCCAATGGGATGAACACCCTGACACCTTTGAAAGAGGCCTACCCAATATGAAGGTGGCTTTATGCCTAAGGTATGGGCACTCCGGAGCAGTACCAGGAAAGTTTTAGGTCTTTCAAGAAGCTTGAATCCAATATGTGGGTTAGATGTGTGAATCTTTTTTGCAGAGAACTGGATGGCTGGATAAAGGGCAGCATGGTAACTGATTACCAGTTGTTGTACAATCAGATCAGTTGTGAGCACTAGAGTAGGTTTTGTGTTGCATAGCAGCACCAGCATCTGATGGATAGTAAGTTATGACCCTAGGAAGCTTGCTCAGGAGGTGAACTACTGGACGAGTGCCAGGGTCCACAACGGATATGTGGAAAACCCAGCC